>NW_020189418.1:0-821 GCF_900000015.1 Plasmopara halstedii
TAAGAACAGCTTTAAACCTTCTCCGCTCTATGATCTCTGTGTCTACGAGACACAAAACACCCAGCCTAGCTGATTCCGAGGGCGCCCGCAGGCTAAGCCCTTCTTCTTTGTCTGTACGGGTTGCATCTCCGGACGGTACGTTCGCGGCCTTACGGGAAGCATATCCCAAGCTCTTGTCAACTAGGCGTAGCACACCGAGCACGCCCCGGGCGACGGATTTTCTCGTCGAGGGGTTGGAGGAAGTCGACTACGAGTCGGATACTCCTTTCCCACCATGGGAAAACGAGGAAGATGAAGTGCGCCAATGGCGCGACGTGAGCCCAGCTCAAACCTTGCCGACACCGTGTCCGTTCCCCGACCTCTAGTCGTTTGGTGTAAAACGTATTGTTACCAATCGCTTCGACGAGGCATAGGAGTAGCAATTGGAGGGGCGGCTTTCACGCGCTCGTATCCATGATCGGTCTTAAACCCTCGTGTGGAAAAGGATTCCGTTCGGCGGATCCCGCCACTTAAGCAAAAGACGTGATCACTTGATCATTAGGCGTCTACGTAGTCAGGACTCCGGCCGTTACACAAGCTGAGTTTGATCAGCGAAAAGCTCTGCGAGCTCACGTTTTGGTACCACAAGAAATTCCAATGGATCATACCGCGCTCGTCTTCCGCTCAAAAAGGAGGCGCTCCTTTCCCGCAATGCGGACTATTCTAGTGGTGATCGCCCCTAGTGAATTCGCTGCAGATGATGAGGAGCTCTTTGAGCGATAGATGCAGCGGCACCGGAAACTTTTCTCGCTGTCTACCTGACGGCAAAGCCACAAGGAAGT
>NW_020189419.1:0-587 GCF_900000015.1 Plasmopara halstedii
TACCAAGTTGTTCCTGTTGATGTGAAGCGTCCAGAGGAGCTTAGTACATCGACTGAATTCGTCGAAAAGCACCACACAAAGATTAAAAAGCGTCAAAAGCGTCTTCAATCTTGGAAGTGTCTGAGTCGGTGTTGAGCGATGAAAACACAGCACAAGGCATTGTTCAATATTCTTTATGATTGTCTTGCTCGAGCAGACTATCAAGTTGACGGAATAACCAAACTCATTGACAACGTCACAAATCCAGATCATGTCATTAAAAAGACAGTGGACTCGCCTTTGGCGTTTAACAGCGCCTTGTCGCTAAAGATGGCTGGCTCTGGACATGGCGTTGCGGAGCTTGCGCAGCTACTCGTGATTAACCGCGTGCTGAGTGCGACCCAGCCGAGCGAAGATGTCACGTTCAACGCAAAGTAGAGGAAGCTCATGATGACGACAGTCCCATCGACGAGAGCAGAGCTGTTCAAGACGTGTGCCAAGTGGTGGACATCATCTGAACAGGTAAATGAACCCTTTCGGGCGACAAAGACACTCAGCTTCTTCGAGCTCATGCTGATGTCGATAGCGCCTACGATCTTCTGCAACGA
>NW_020189420.1:0-453 GCF_900000015.1 Plasmopara halstedii
AAAAAACCAAGTTTGTTGTACGGACACTGATACAGGCATACTTCCAGGACTAACCCGGAAGTGCAATATGCGTTCAAAATTTCGATGACTCACTGAATCCTGCAATTCGCATTACGTATCGCATTTCGCAGCGTTCTTCATCGATGTGCGAGCCTAGACATCCACTGCTGAAAGTTGCTATCTAGTTAAAAGCAGAGACTTTCGTCCCCACAGTATAATCAGTATTAAGTAATGGTTTAAAAATAGCTACTAGCTCGAACCGAAGTCCAAACCACTTCACTATGATAGAACTCGTCTAGCAGTAACCGCCAACAATTAAGTCAGCAGTCGCCGCCTAACTCGTTCCCAAATTAATTTTTTGAAACGGTTCACGTGAAAAGGTTTTTAGGTGTGGTAATGATCCTTCCGCAGGTTCACCTACGGAAACCTTGTTACGACTTCACCTTCCTCTAA
>NW_020189421.1:0-1036 GCF_900000015.1 Plasmopara halstedii
CAGCTGATGACAATGTTACGAACATTTGAGTGCGTCAACCGTTGTCGCCACGTCAAACAGATGTGTCTAATATATTTAAAAATGCTGTCACATATCTGGAAGCACCACAAGCGCATGTATCTTGATATCTCGGCTGCTGACAATGTTACGAACATTTGAGTGCATAACCGTGGTCGCATCGTCAAACGGATGTGTCTGATATATTCCGAAATGCTGTCACATGTCTGGAAGCACCACAAGCGCATGTATCTTGATATCTCAGCTGCTGACAATATGACGAACGTTTTTGTGCGTTAACCGTTGCCGCCGCGTCAAACGGATGCGACAGATATACTCGGGTCGCTGTCAGACGTCTTGTAGCGCCACAAACGCATGAGACTTGATATCTTAGCTGCTGACAATGTGACGAACGTTTACGAGCGTAAACCATTGCCGCCGCGTCAAATGAATGCGACTGATATAATCAGAAATGCTGTCATACCTCTGAAAGCGCTACAAACGCATGTATCTTGATATCTCAGCTGCTGACAATATGACAAATGTTTGTTTGTGCAAACCGTTGTCGCCACGTCAAACGGATGTGTTGTCTGATACAATCAGAAATGCGGTCACACGTCTGGATGAGTCCACAAATGCATGAGACTTAATATCTCAGCTGCTTACAATGTGACGAACGTTTGAGTGCGTTGACCGTTAACGCCGAACCAAACAAATGCAACGGATGTAATCTGAAATGCTCTCACTCGTCTATAAGCGCTACAAAGCATGTGACTTTATATTTCAGCTGATGACAATGTTACGAACATTTGAGTGCGTAAACCGTTGCCGCCGCGTCAATCGGATGCGTCTGATGTAATCCAAAATGCTGTCAGACGTCTGAAAGCGCCACAAACGTATGTATCTTGATATCTCAGCTGCTGACAACATGACGAACGTTTCTATACGTATACCGTTGCCGCCGTGTCAAACGGATTCGTCAGATGTAATCAGAAATGCTGTCACACGTCTGGAAGCGCCACAAATGCATATATCTTAA
>NW_020189422.1:0-714 GCF_900000015.1 Plasmopara halstedii
AACGTTCGTCACATTGTCAGCAGCTGAGATATCAAGTCACATGCGTTTGTGGCACTTTTAGAGATACGACAGCATTTCTTATTACATCAGACACATTCGTTTGACGAGGCGGCAACGGTTAACGCACTCAATGGTTCGTCACATTGTCAGCAGCTGAGATATCAAGATACATGCGTTTGTGGCACTTTTAGAGATACGACAGCATTTCCGATTACATCAGACACATCCGTTTGACTAGGCGGCAACGGTTTACGTACTCAAAGGTTCGTCACATTGTCAGCAGCTGAAATGTCAAGATACATACGTTTGTGGCGCTTTCAGAGGTATGACAGCATTTCTGATAACATCATTCGCATCCGTTTGACGCGGCGGCAACGGTTTACGCTCTTAAACGTTCGTCACGTTGTCGGCAGCTGAAATATCAAGTCTCGTGCGTTTGTGGCGCTTCAAGACGTCTGACAGCGTCCCAGATTATATCAGTCGCAACCGTTTGACGCGGCGGCAACGGTTAACGCACTCAAACGTTGTCACGTTGTCTGCAGCTGAGATATCACGTCACTTACGGGTGTTGTGCTTCCAGACGTGCTACAGCGTTCCTGGTTGAACTAGGCGCATCTGTTTGACGCGGCAGCAACAGTTAACGCACTCAAACGTTTGTCACGCTGTTAGCAGCTGAGATATCATGTCACATACGTTTGTGGTGCTTCTAGACGT
>NW_020189423.1:0-920 GCF_900000015.1 Plasmopara halstedii
CCAGGCATTTCGCCACTGCCACGAGCAAAGACGATGTGAACATCGGTACACTGCCCAAACACGGTGGCAGGATTAAAGAACATCAACACGATAGCTCCAAGAACATGGGAACAAGAAATAGAGAAATTCATGGTCTCGACGCTTTGAATGCCTTGATGACGGGAACTCTAATCCGGAAGACAGAAATTTACGAATGGCTTTCGTATCTGTTGCTGAAACACGAAGTCAGAATGTTTGTCATGATCCTTTGTCATCGTCCTTTACGTTGCTAGATCTATACCAAATTAATATTCAAAAATGGTGTACAATCTGGTATTCAAAGGATAAAAAGGACGAAGGGACGTACGGTGAGGTCATCCGTAAGAAATGGAGAAGACTTAGCATGGTGACACCCTAGTTGTGCCCGTTATCATAAATGTACATATGGCTAATCTGAGTTCATTTTAAGACTTCAAAACTTATTTATGACATGTAGCTGCAATATCGGGTTTCAACAGCACTGAGCGGCGTCATCCCAACACTCACATTCGCCTTTGATTTTTGTTTATTCCTTTTATTAGTTTGGCTTTCATACCCGCTACCTCGCGTAGTTCCGAGTGCCTTTTTAGCGTATCTGCAAGCTATATTTACTTCTTGCACGTTTAAGCGGATTTAATGGTGTCTGATGTCCACATGCATCGCCCGACCACTGTATCTGGTGTTGTTGGTTAAAGTGATCGCTCCCGGTTGCTTTTCACAGCTGCATGCCTTCTGCTTTCCCGTAACCCATGTCCTCAAACAAATCACGTCGTTGAAGAACTTTTGGGTGCAAAGGCCGAAAGCCATTTACTCAGCCACCGCCGAGCTGAGCGCAGCTGTTCGCTGGTAATATGATTTAAATACCACTGGCGTTTCTGGAACTACGAACATATGCCGAACGC
>NW_020189424.1:0-2630 GCF_900000015.1 Plasmopara halstedii
ATGGACGCATCATTGAGATCTTTGGCTCTGGTACTGCTGCTGTCGTGTCTCCTGTCTCCATTATCAATTATATGGACGAAGATTTGAGTATTCCACTTGATG
Organism: Plasmopara halstedii; assembly: GCF_900000015.1. Lineage (NCBI taxonomy): Eukaryota > Oomycota > Peronosporomycetes > Peronosporales > Peronosporaceae > Plasmopara > Plasmopara halstedii. The sequence goes on from NW_020189424.1 coordinate 103, forward strand.
GAATGGACGGAAAAGCCGGGAAACTTGCAGAAAGAATCTAGAACGAACTGCTTGACATTCAATATGGACGTCGTGACCATCCGTGGTCGATTATTGTAGACTGAGCATAGCATTGTTTCATGATTCTCAGACTTTCTAAAGTAGTGAATTAATGATCAAAACAATATCATTCATTCAATCTGTTGTGCTTGTACTTATGACACTAGCAAACGTTTACTGACTGTTGTGAACTCAAGTTTTTCCTTGTTGTTGTCGTTTCTTTTGATCAAAAACTCGTTGATTTTGAACTGAACGTTGTCGATGATAGTCACAAAAGGAGTGCATTAATCCATTCTTTTTTAACGTACGTGGCTCGAAACATTTTCCATTACGATAACGGCATTGAATCTCTGGTAGTATTGATGTGTTAGACATTGCAGCTTCAGAGTCGAGACTGTCAAAAGCTGTCACAATTTCATTTAAACTTGCTACTTTGTTATCTTCAATCTTTGCTTCGTATTGCTTCTTGAAATTCGAGAGAGAATGTAATTCATTACATGTCATTGATGTATCAAACGTGGTATTAAGATTTGGTACATTAGAAGAAACTTTTGGAAAGATGGAGTGAAAGCTTGGCAAAGTACATTCGTCTTCGTGGCAAGATTTTGTGCTTGAGAAGTACATGAGAAGAATAAAAATTGAATCATATTGACGAAGTTTTGAATGCGACATTCAAGTTAAGAAATCTGTGATATCGAGAAAGTCGTTTCTTCTTCCACGTCATTGATTGTCACTCAAGAAAAAGAAGTCAAGACTTTATTGAATGTGATGAATATTAAAAAAATGTTTGATTATAATCGAAAATTATGGAAAGCGGAGGTGAAGTAGAAAAGTTTGCACAAAATTATTCACTTATTTTGTGGAAGTGTGCAATATTTATTGAAGAAATTTGTTACAAATGTAACGATTCTTAACTTAAATGACTTGTGGTCTCGTACCTTATTCAGGAATTACATGGCACTGGCTACATATCAAGTTTATTAACAATCCGGCATAAAACTTTCTTTATATATCATGAGAATTAAATAGTGTTGCTGATGCTATTTTGACCAACATCCAAATATTTGAACTTTGCTCTGGTCATGGCTCCTGCATCCGTGCTGGATCTCTTTGGCCTCTTGCAAAGTAGCACATCTCAACTTCACCACAGTTTGAGTGTTCATCTCACTGTACCATCCGCTTCAGAGTTAACATCATCGATAAATCAAGTGACGACCTTGACGTCTAGTACTCTGCGCTCAACCTTCACAAGCAGTCGCAGTAATACTGAATCTAATACCCTCTCTAAACCGAACATTATCGCTATCGAGTGGCCCGCTCAAATTCTGGCAATAGATGAGATCGTTTTACTTATCATTTCGTATCTAGATGGTGAGTCGCTCTCGCGTGTTCAAGGCGTGAGTAAAGCTTGGCGAGAATTCATTCAGCAGCATCTTGAGTGTCTTTATCAAGTTTTGATCTACGAACGCCAAGTTTTCCATACCGTCATTACCTCCAGGTCGGCTTTCCTATCGTATCTCTTTTCAAAGCGACACGAACTTGATCAAGAGTTAGCGCACACACACGCTGTACAATCAAAGTATCAGGCATTGGAACAATACTGTACCTCGACTGAAGATCATGGTTTTGTCGCCATGTTTTGCGATATTATCGAGTTTACGAATCCCAAAATTGCTCGATTTGTGGCTTTGAAACGCCAGAGTGCATTGAGCATGGTACTTGCTGCGACTCCAACGCACGTGATGAAATTTCGGAAACAATCCAAATTTGTAGGTCCAATTACTTTTGTACCCGTTGATAATCCACTCTGGCCTGTATTTACGCTCTCGCCTGTGACTGCACGAGGATTCTTGGGTTACGCCTTTGATCACGTCAGAGTAGTTCATGGCTATGAAGCTCTCAAGGATACAGTCATCAAGTCGATACTTAAAGACCTTATGATCTTTGACACTATGGAACACATTGCAGCATACGAACGAAGGATTGGCTACGCACCTTATGCCACAAGTCTTGATTATGATGCTGAGATGCCAGATGTGGGCCGTCATCTCATCTTCTCTTCTTCATTGCGTCGACAACTTGAAAAGTATCCAGTAGCAGAACGAATTGGCCGCCTTTATGTCCGTATCAAAGCCGTGGACAATTGCATCGCGACAACTTTGGCCAACCTTTAAACTCGATATCTTTTCCATTTTGGTATCCAGTGAATCTTATCATTTTTGCTGTTAACTCTCCGTCTTACCTAGATGCTCATGCAGCATCACCTTTTCAAATTTTAATAAAAATTTGTTATCTAACAAAAATTGACTTTAGACCTCTTAGACAATTTTCGTAATTAACCAGGGACACATTAAGATCGTATACTGTTAAGATACCGATATTTTGAGTATACCGTTAAATCGGCTTTAAATTAATGGAGGCAAGATCTAAATATGTGGCAGAGCCAGTTGTACCGGTTGAATGTCTGGTATCGAATCAATAGAAATCAG
>NW_020189425.1:0-367 GCF_900000015.1 Plasmopara halstedii
TGCCCGTGTGCGCTGTCAGAACCAGCGAGATTTGGTGACTTCAGTGTCGTTGACACAGGGCTCATCGAGCACGGAAGTCGTTTTGTTCAAACAAACCAAATTGCAGTGTCTAGCGGAGACGCAAGCCTCGTTGAGGCAATAATCGAGTGGAACTGTAAATGTTCTCGATCTTAATTGAGGAGAGTGTAGAGAGGGTACACGTACCCTGGTAACAGGGGTGTGTGTTACACGAGATGGGCATGGTGTGAATGCACCGAAATAAGAACACGGTACGTGGTTGGGTAGCCAGTAGTTATGCATGAGTCTAGGTTTTACTATATATTTAGGAAAATCTATACATTTAAAATTAGGCGGCTTTGCCGCAGAT
>NW_020189425.1:377-1144 GCF_900000015.1 Plasmopara halstedii
CGTGGCTCAACTGTAAGTTATACAGTGAGGAGAGTTTCCGGTGTCGCTGCACCCATCGCTCAAAGAGCGCTTCGGTATCTGTAGGGCCAGGGGCGAGCACTACAAGTATTATCCGCATTGCGGATACACGAGAGCAACCTCGTTGCACACGTATACGAGTGCGATAAGCCTCCAAAGAAAATTCTTGTGGCACCAAGAAACGAGCTCGAAGAGCTATCCGTGTGGCAAGTTCATCATCCGTTCTGGCCGGGGGCCCGATGATGTGGAGGCGTAACGGTCGAGCTACCGCGTCCTTCGCTTTCACAGCGGTATCCGCCGGGCGGGAGCCATATTCCGCACGAGGGTCAATGACCGACCGTAGATGGGCGCGCATCAGAGCCGCCTTACGAGCAGCTTCAAGCTACCGCCTCTGTGTCCGTCGGGGTCATTGGTGATTACATCACGTCCTTCAGGTGACGAGAAGTCGGGAAACGGACATGGGGTCCGCAAGGAGCGAGCAGGTCTAGTATCACGCTGCCAGCGCGGCTCGCCTTCCTCGTCATCCCACCCAGGAAAAGGAGTATCAGACTCGTAGTCGACCACCTTCACATCCTCAATGAGGCCACTCGTCACTGATAGCGTGCGCGGAGCGCAACGCTCGGGCTCATCGAGCCTAGTATTTACATCCCTCGATGCCGCGGACGCACTGTCCGACATTGCACTGCGTGCGGGAGACGAAGTTGGGCTCTGCCCGTGTGCGCTGTCAGAACCAGCGAGATTTGGTGACT
>NW_020189426.1:0-1254 GCF_900000015.1 Plasmopara halstedii
CTCGGGCCCTTGCGTAACGAGGTGCTCTACGCACCCAAGACCAAGCAGAGACATCAGCTTATCAAGCCCGTCCTGCATGCCCTAGGGCAACTAGGAGTATTCCTCCATCCTTCCAGAGGATCAGTCGCATCGACTCAGGCGCAGATTGGCTACAAGTGCTACCAAGTGCAGCGGGGCTACCGTAGTTCTTTGCTTATAAAAAGCTAAGCTTAGGTCACCGATCTTTCGTTTGTTACAAGAACCAATACAAGTGCACGGATCGCAATCCGCTACTTCTAAGTACTAAAGCCTTACCAAGGCAAACGAACACTTAATAAAAACGAAACGGAATTATTTTTTTTAGTTGTGGCAGAGCCGCCAATATCTACTCTAGATTTTTCTAAATATTACAGGAATGCCTAATTAATATTGCAAACCCCGGTTAATATGATAATATGCATTAATACCGGAAAATCTTCCACGTGGTGGCTTCTTGTTACAGTGTAGTCACACCATTGTGTGAACACACCAACTGCGTAATACAAACTAAGGTACGGTCGCACAATCTTGTGCGACACCTTCTTTCTTACAATGGTACGTGTATGCCTGTTACACTCTCCTCCATTAAAATTGAAAATATCCTCAATCCACATTTAACGGTCGCCTCATACGAGGCTCGCGGGTCTGAGACATCTTCATCTCCTAACAACAAATTTAAACCTTCTACGCTCTATGATCACTGTGTCTACGACACGCAAAACACCCGGCCTAGCTGGTAGCGAGGGCACACGCAAGCAAATCCATTCTTCTCTGCACAGGGTGCATCTCTAAACAGTGCGTCTGCGATTAAAAAAGAAGCACATCTCAAGCCTTCGCCAACAGAACACACCGCGCCCCGGGCGACGGCATTTTTTGTCGAAGAGCTGGAAAGTCTACTACGAGTCAGACACTACTTCTCAGCATGAGATGACGAGGGAGATGAAGTGCGCCATCGGCGCGAAGTATGTCCAGCTCAAACCCTGTGGACTCCATGTCCGTTCCCCGACCTCTCGGCTTCCGGGGGAAGTGGTATTGTTACCAATCGCCTAGACGAGGCACAGGAGCAGCAACTAGAGGCTACCCACAAGACGGCTTTCCTGCACTCGTATCCACGGTCAATCGTAGCCCTCGTGTGGTTAACAGATTCCGCTGGGCGGATCCCACTACTGAAGCTAATTACGCGATCACTCGATCGTTAGGCGTCTACGTAGTCGGGCCTCCGGCCACTACACAAGC
>NW_020189427.1:0-973 GCF_900000015.1 Plasmopara halstedii
CATTTGACAGCCCTTGGGGAATCACCAGCCACTCGCTCGAAGTACTCAATGCTGTCAGCAGAATACTACTCGCACTCATGATCAATATGTAAAAACAATATGGTGTTTGTGCCGGAATGGTAGCAGTGTTTAGCTTATTATAAGCGTGGACGATACGCCACTTGCCGTTCGGCTTTCAGACACGTGACGTGGGTGTTAAACAGGAAAACTTGCTCTCACGCACCATTCTCGCCTTGTGCTTTGCACAGGAGAACGCGTCAACGACGTCACACTACTCCTTATCGAAGGGGCATTGGCGTGTTACGAAGTATTTGGGCTCCGAAACCCGGTCGATGTCATGGCGCACACCTCGATCCGGAGGTAGGACCGACGGTGGTCTTTGAAAACAACGTCTCGAAACTCCATCACCAAAGGATAGTACGAATTCGAGAGATTCTTTAAGATCAACGATTCATTTTGTGCGTTCAACACCCTCTTGGCGTCCTGCTTGTCAGCTTCATCCAAAAGCGACATCGAGTTTATCGCCTCGTTTGGTCGTATAATGACCACCTCTGCTAAATTGCCCGCCATGAAGGCACCGCCGAGCTTTTCGAAGGACGTCATGTCCTGCTCACGAAGATCATCCACCGCGGGAATAGCCTCGAGGGTGACGTTGCCGTCTTCTTTTCTCATCTTACCGCTCACGAGGGTGTATAGAAGTGCGCGTTTCGTCTACAATATACACATCCTGGGTACGTCCGGCGTCTTACAGATAACATACGGCTTCGCCGTCGCCTTTCCACAGAAGTCTTACGTCTCATCGAGATCGGTGGGAACACGTACTCGTGTCGTCCAGTGTCCCATATCCTGCTCCATCGGGGCCATGATGTTATTTACAACATTCGACGAAGAGCTGCTATTTCCACAAACTTTGTCCTGTGAATAACGGGCTGCTCCGCGCGCATCATAAAAGTCTTACCTAGAATGTCTCGGT
>NW_020189428.1:0-445 GCF_900000015.1 Plasmopara halstedii
CTCACAAGTCATGATGCGCTTTGCAACAGCAACACCGATAAAGTGGCAGAGACTCTGTCGAGCCATTACATCAAGTTTGCGTAATGTGACAGTGTGAAACGATGTCTAGTCCTGGCCTTTACTTGAGATACAATTTTTCCTCTAGGTATGGTGTGGTTGGGTTAGTACGATCCGTGGGCCGAATGGACTTCAAGAAATTAGGAGTTACTCTATATCCTTATTGTGAAGCATTGACGAGCCATGAGGTCACCTCTGTCAGATAATGAAGCACTTCTATCGTGAGAGAGAATTTGGGATAGCTTACGTGCACGACGTGGACTAAACCAAAATGCTAGCAATGGTATCGCTAGATGCCTTGATCAGATTCGGAAGGCAGAAGTGGCGGTGAGAAGAGGTGTCCAGACTTTTTATCGGTTAAGACGAGAAAAGACTCTTGTATGTCATG
>NW_020189429.1:0-547 GCF_900000015.1 Plasmopara halstedii
TCGCAGGGCGACAATCCGAAGAAAGTCGACGGCGTGCCTTGAGTTTGGCAAACTCAAAGCGGAGGTGTCGCTTCACATGCACGTCCACTTCCTTGTAGCTCAACTGCATGTTATGCAGTGAGGAAAGTTTCCGGTGCCGTTGCACCCATCGCTCTAGGAGCGCTTCGTCATCTGTAGTGCTTTCGCCAGGGGCGAACACTGCAGGATTGTCCGCATTGCGGGTACACGAGAGGCACCTCGTTGAGCACTGAGACGAGTGCGATGAGCTTCCAACGGAATTCTTGTGGAACCAAGAAATGAGCTCGAAGAGCATTTCGTGAGTCAAGCTCATCTTCCGTTCTGGCGGGCCCGATGATGTGGACGCGTAACGAAAGAGTTACCACGTCCTTCGCTTCCACAGCGGGGCCCGCTGGGCGGAAGCCATATTCCACACGAGGGTCAATGACCGACCGTAGATGGGCGCGCTTTAGAGTCACCCTATGGGTAGATTCAAGCTGCCGCCTCTGTTCCCCGTCGAAGTCATTGGTGATTACACTACGTCCCTCAG
>NW_020189430.1:0-532 GCF_900000015.1 Plasmopara halstedii
CCCCGTGATGCACGTGAAGTGGCACGTAAACCACTGAGCACTGCTCTTGTTGCGAAGCGGTCGCTGCATGCCATTGATGGCGGGGTCGGACAGAGTCCGAGGCATCTTGGGCACGGCCCTTCAGATGTGCGTATAGTGGTACGTTACCCACTGGACGAAGACTTCAGGGACAGCAGCTCTTCGTCGGATGTTGTAGATAACATCCGAGCTCCAAAGGAGCGGACAGTGACGGGTGACACCGGACGACGCGGAGTGCTGTTCACCCTGGTCTCACCGAGACATAGAACCTCTGTACAGAGGCGACGGCGACGCCGTATGCTGGTTGCAAGACGCCGGTTGTCGACCCTGATGGTGTGTCTACCGTAGACAACGGTGCACAGTTATACACACCGTCAATGGTATGACGGGAAGGAAGATAGCGACGTCTGCCTCCAGCCTTTGCATGTAGTAGATATTCTTCTTGAGCTGGACGATATGTCCCTTGAAGAGTTCGGCAGTGCCTTGAAGGCAGGCGATCTGGCCGAAGTGGTCA
>NW_020189431.1:0-803 GCF_900000015.1 Plasmopara halstedii
TGACGCGTCAAGATGCAGCTCCTACCGGGATTTGAACCCGGATCGCTGGATTCAATGTACTATGGATTCTCATTACCTCGCGCTCATGAGGAACTTCATCTTGTGTGGGGTGATAAGGATTTATTTCGATTCGCGTGGCTTAAGTCCAAAAGTACTTTTCACATGACAGAGCGACCACCTGGTGCAGCTGGAACGAAACATCCTGACTATGATCTTTTTTGTGGGGTGACAATGGTACAACATGATCCAAGTGGTCACGTGATATTCATGCATCGAAATACTGAGAAACTTACGTACTCGAACAATCGAATATTATGGACTCATATTCAAGAATTTAAAAGTACATCAAAATTAAAAGATTACTATGTGCGTGGTGCAAATGGTGGCAAAGTCTTTCCTCAATTCAAAAGATGTTTTGGGAAGGACGTGCACTATGCCAAGCTTTTTACGCTTAAGCCAATGAGTGCGTATCCGTTTGAAAAGCTTGAAGATGATCTTTTGCGATATGCTGCTTCTGGGGCTGATGTTTTACGTCTTGCAGGGTATAAAGATGTGGACGAGAAGGAGTAGAGTGATATAAATTGATGGTTTTATCACATGTGTTTGAAACAAAGCACGATATGTAAGGCCAGATAAAGATTAGCGATGTCCAATATTGACATAATGGACTATTATTGCAATATTCTTCTTTTTAAAATTTATATTATAATGTGATATTTCATCTATCTGGCGTGACTGACAATCATCCAGAGTGCTAACCATTACACCATAAGAGCGTGATTCACATTACATCTATATACCCT
>NW_020189432.1:0-2856 GCF_900000015.1 Plasmopara halstedii
ATGGACGCCGTCGACCCTGACAGCTTCTGCTGTAGGAACTCTTTCAGAGCATTTTGAGAACGCCTTTAGGCGTACGCTTATCGCTTTGGGTCCTTGCGAAGCAAGGTGTTGCACGCCGTCAGGACCAAGCAGGGACATCAGCTTTTCAGGCCCGTTCTGGTATGCCCTGGGGCAAATAAGAGAATAGCTCCATCCTCACTCGTAAGGACTCAAGCGTAGATTGACTACAAGTGCTCCCAAGTATATCAGAACCAGTACGGCTGTAGCGAATCGCAATCCGCTACCTCCAAGAGTACCTAAAACCTTATCCAAGACAAACACACACTCTTTTGTTTCAAATCCAACCTGTATTTTTCTGTTTTGTTGCGGCAGAGCTGTTTATATCTAAGACCTTAGGTTTTCCTAACTAAATAGTAAAACCTATTTGATATGCATTACTAATGGCAGGCCAGCCACGTAGTGGCTTCTTGTTACGGTGTAGCCACACAATCGTGTGATTACCCCAACTTGTGTAATCCACACATTTGTACGGTCACACCATATTGTGTGACCCACCCCTGAATACCAGGGTACGTGCAACCCTGTTACACAGATTGCTTCTCTACCCGTTTTGACGTGACTGCAAGCGCTACCAAGGTTAGCCGATTGCTACGCAGCATCTTGCCCACGGAAACGTGAATAGTTTGACAATGTCCTCATTAACAGCCTCACGATCCGCTTTGGGGGACTTGCGCTGTACTTCGGTAAATTAAAGCCTGAACATATTTCTTTGCTTACGATTTGTCTGCAACCAGAGCTGAGGCGTGGTTCTTGATAAGTTAAGCATGACCGCAATAGTGAAGCTGGTAGTTATGTAACTTTGGCTGGTAAAGGAAGGTTTTGGTCTCCGTGAAAGAGATCCCACACAGGCACGGCCCAGGACTAACAAGACAATTGATGTTAACTTTGCCAGCAGGTTTTGGAAGATCACGTTCATCTTTCTGTCTACGAAGCTGGACTGCTGTATTAGTAAACAATTTCGCTTAAAATCTTGTATATTAACAATCTCTTCCATTTTATTTCGGAAACCTCCGTGTTTCATCCCAGAATCGCTATAGATTTGTAAAAAGAAGCGAGTTGTAAAGCTGAGCACATACGCAACCATCAATAATTGCCCGGCCACCTAAGCGTGTTAAAGAGCGGCCATAATTTATTTCTTTATACCAACTTTCTGGGGTACCCGCACGTTAGATCCAGTGATAACTAACAACGCCGACAGCTTGTCTCTTGAGTCGAACATCGAACAATGTCAATATTGTCTTCCATCAAATGGTGACACAGCGCATAAACAGCACAGTGTGTCCTAGAACTCAAAATGATCTGACCGACTGTCCGCTGGATAGCTTGGTTCCTAGCAACGAAAAGTAAAAATTTTAAAATGTATCGAATCTATCCATAAAACAATGCTCTAGAAAGATCCATAATAATGGGGCACCCAGAAATGCTTCGTCGTCTATGCCCTGTAACTTGAGCGGGAAACGGGACAACATGCACCATCGTACACAGTTGTCATATATAGAACAGTTTGTCCATGTATTACTTATTGTGTTTGTTAGCTGGCAAGCAGAAGAAAACCAATTTGATGAGTAGCCAACCTATGACCTGCTGGCTCCATCCTGTAGGATATACCTGTCTTCGCATACACTTGTACATACAGCCACCAAATATCATAACAAATCTGTTTGAAAAGTTTCTGACCGCCTTGATGAACACTGGAAGGCGCACCATGCGCTTCCAGAAGTATACCATCCTTCAAATCTCGTCGTTTGGGACGACAACACAGAAATCATCTTTTTGTTGCTTTTTACATCGTAAACCCATTCATATGAACAAGGCCGCGATCCCTGGCATTGGCGTAGTCGCTCAGATTGGACGCCTTCGCTTGCGATAACGAACCTCATCAAATTAAATATTAGGCAGTTTTCATGTAAGCCTCCATCATGCTGTAGTGATGCTCACGAGCTTATGGTACGGTCCGTGCGATGATGCGTCGGCAAACACATTTTCGGGCTTGTATCCATCGAAAATATTCTTATTTGCAAGAAAGTATTACTCAAGTGACGTGGGGCGTACAAGCCCAACCTCTGTGAAATGTGTATAAAAATATCTGAGTCAACTACTGCCATATTTTTGCGAAAAAACTGCCTGGACTGACTGCTTGAGCTTTTCACCAGTAGAGATCGCGCCCGTGTGGCAGCTCAGGAATTGTCATTATAGTTACCTTGCTCAATTCCACTCACCATGCTATTGCCAACAAATTACAGGTTAGTAAACTGCATTGGGGTGGCCGTGCATCTTGCAAACAGGAAGTCATTGGAATCTTGAGTTTGAAAAACTGCAATTTAAGCAGAGCAAAGTACATGATCCATTTAAACTTTTGCAGACATCGTCTCACGTTTTGCTTTTGATCAACAAACAATGCATCCGATCTCTGTATGGTCGAACTAATTTGGTAGCAAACACGAGGGTAGGTCGCAGAAGCTCTTTTTGTAATTACTCGAGCGGCATATTGCTTGCAAGCGCTATTTCGCAATCTGAACGAGATCTAGATTGCGTAATTGAGGATTCTATCAATGTGTGACACATTTGACAGCCCAGTTTTTATCATTGAGAGGTTGTATATGTGCTGCCGCAGCCAGCGATAATTCTAAAGAAAAGATTAAAAGCCAAACTTAATTGGGTAACGCTTCTTCTCGCGCGCTGCAGTGGGGCTGCCGCAGCTTAGCGCTTGAGGAAACGTAATTTAGGTCACCGACCTCTCGTTCTATACTTAGAACAAGTACGAGTTAGCGGATCGCAATCCGCTTACTCCAAGAG
>NW_020189433.1:0-363 GCF_900000015.1 Plasmopara halstedii
AGATATAGCTCCAATTTGCTGGCAGCAAAATCATACTCCTGCTCCTTCTTAATGTCCTTATTTGAGTGGTCCACCGACTGGCTAGCGTCGATATCCACAGAAAACGCGTTTCCTTTCACACCGACGATCGCGCAGAAAAGCGTCAAATGTTTTTCCTTGCTGATGCCTTTTCAAAGTGGTTCTCCCTCTCAGCCAATCAAATGGCGCCACCCCAATCAATGATTTAATTGGGTGAAAAATATAAATTTATCTAGTCACATAATGATTGATATTACGTCTGGAAATATTGGAGATGTCAACCATCTTTGACATATCCATCAAACAAGTCAATAATTTAGGTATTGATCTCTATTCCACAGTTGA
>NW_020189434.1:0-491 GCF_900000015.1 Plasmopara halstedii
AAAAAAAACTCACCACTGAAGCTGATCGTAATACAGTGAAAGGCACCAAGAGGATTTACAAACCTCTTATAAAAGCGGGGTAAAACAGACATGCGCTTCGTTATTTAGGGCAGACTCATTAAGTGGGAGCAAGTCATTCGAGTACATTGGCGCCCCCACGTTAGTGGTTTGGAACTATATCGCAATTAGCTGGATCAATTTGGATATTTGATTTAGTATGGTCAGTAGGTGACATCCCAATACGATGCTAAGCGCCGTCCAAACCTTCTCTGTCCGATATAATGGATACCAGCAAGCAATACTGACGTGATACTTGTCGAGAGACAAATCTGCTATACCCTCACCAGTCGCAGTATCGCTAACAGCTGCGAGATTAGATTGTTTGTTCAGGTAGTTCACAAAGTCCACATTGCTGGTATTGCCAAGCGCGCCTTTTATTTAACAGGCCATTTAAGGGCTGACAACACTATGCTGAATTTGGCAGGCTTGTC
>NW_020189435.1:0-595 GCF_900000015.1 Plasmopara halstedii
ATCACAGCCTCCCACCGCTTTTTCACGATATGAAGAAAGGCTGGCAGTGCTGCTCGTCTAAAATGGTGTACGATTGGGACGATTTTGAGAAGATCGAGCCATGCGTTACCGGTCGCCATTCGGACGTGGGACCGAATGAAAAGTTTGCCGCATCACCGACCGTGGCAGCAGCTGAGAATGCGGCAGCAAACTCGGCTAGTGCTACTGTGCCACCAGCGTCTTCACTTAAGTCAATTGAAGACTACAATCAGAAAAACCCGGACGCGGTGACTGCTGTCTCTGCAGCTAAGAGCAGTCAGACAGCTCCACCTCCCAAGCGAACTGATGGCAAAGCAAACTGCGTCAATTATGGATGCCAGCAAGAGTATGTAGTAGTTGAGAATACAGATACGTCGTGCAAGCATCATGCAGGTCCTCCTGTCTTCCACGATGCCGGCAAATTTTGGAGCTGTTGTCCAAAGGATGTTAAGTACGACTTTGATTCGTTTCTCAAGGTGCCTGGATGTGTCGTGTCCGCGCACACAGACATTAAGACAGCGTAGACGGGTAAAGAAAATCAGCTTTATTGAAATTGAAATGTTTCGGCATATATCAT
>NW_020189436.1:0-670 GCF_900000015.1 Plasmopara halstedii
GGATAGCTGTAGCATTTCTGGAAATATCACAAACGTATGTGACATGATATCTAGCCTGTTGTCAACGTGACGAACGTTTGAGTGCGCTAACGGTTGCTGCTGCGATGAATGGATGCGTCTGGCTCAATCAGGAACGCGGTAGAATGTCTGGAAGTATCACAAACGTATGTGACATCATATCTAGCCTGCTAATAACGTGACGGACATTAAAGTGATTTAACTTTTGCTGCCGCGTTGAATGGATACGTCTGGCTCATTCAGGAGAGCTGTAGCATGTCTGGAAATATCACAAACGCATGTGACATGATATCTAGCCTGCTGTCAACGTGACGAACGTTTGAGTAATTTAACTTTTGCTACTGCGTTAAATGGATGCGTCTGGCTCAATCAGGATAGCTGTAGCATGTCTGGAAGTATCACGAACGTATGTGAAATGATATCTAGCCTGCTGTCAACGTGACGAACGTTTGAGTGCGTTAACAGTTGCTGCCGCTTTGAATGGATGCGTCTGGCTCAATCAGGATAGCTGTAGCATTTCTGGAAATATCACAAACGTATGTGACATGATATCTAGCCTGCTGTCAACGTGACGAACGTTTGAGTGATTTAACGTTTGCTGCTGCGTTGAATGGATGCGTCTGGCTCAATCAGGAACGCGGTAGCATGTCTG
>NW_020189436.1:1319-1458 GCF_900000015.1 Plasmopara halstedii
TCTTTTGCTGCTGCGTTGAATGGATGCGTCTGGCTCAATCAGGAACGCGGTAGCATGTCTGGAAGTATCACAAATGTATGGGACATGATATCTAACCTGCTGACAACGTGGCGAACATTTGAGTGCGTTAACGGTTGCT
>NW_020189437.1:0-542 GCF_900000015.1 Plasmopara halstedii
TGGCAACGTTATGAACGTTTTGGTGCGTTAACTGTTGCTGCAGCGTCAAACAAATGCGTCTGGTTCAATCTGGAACGCAGTAGCACGCCTGGAAGCAGCACAAACATATGTTATATGATATCTCAACTGCTGATAACATGCTGAACGTTTGAGTGCGCTAACTGTTGCTGCCGCGTTAAACAGAAGCGTTAGGTACAATCAGGAACGCTGTAGCACGTCTTGAAGCACCACAAACGTATGTTATATGATATCTCAACTGCTGACAACGTGCCGAAAGTTTGAGTGCGTTTACGGTTGCTGCCGCGCCAAACATATGCGTCTGGTTCAATCAGAACGTTGTAGCACGTCCGGAAGCACCACAAATGTATGTGACACGATATCTCAGCTGCTGACAACGTGCCGTACGTTTGAATGCGTTAACAGTTGCTGCCGCGTCAAACAAATGCGTCTGGTTCATCTGAAACGTTGTAGCACGTCCGAAAGCACCACAAACGTATGTGACATGATATCTCAGCTGCTGGTAACGTGACGAACGTTTGAGT
>NW_020189438.1:0-2105 GCF_900000015.1 Plasmopara halstedii
TGAGCGCGAATCGCTTGCGTTGAGACGCCGAAGCGCAGGAGCGCCATGCTGCAACTTGAGAAGTTCGCTCCATACAATACGGTGCTTGCGTCTGCCGGCTCCACGCCGATCTACGTGAGCGGTCTTTTATCCTCGCGTTCCGCTGACGCCACCATCCATGGCTCAAGAAATGGCGAGGGAGGAATAGCCGAACGTCTAGCAGGTGCCAGCCCCCTCACTGTCCGTGAAGAAGTCTGTCTACCAGACTGAGTGACCTACCACATGTTCGCGATGCGATGGCTGAAAGCCAAGACAGGCACAACAGATATGTAGACGGAAGAAGCAGAAGAAATGTCGAAATCGTTGAGGTCGTGGACCAGGTTTCGTTAACTGCTGAAAATTTTCCTACACACGCAGTCTCTGCTGTCTTTGAGAGAAAGCCACATCAACAATTATTGGACCTTTAAGGTCGTAGCCAAGCGAGGCCATGCGTATACGCCATGTTTTCCGAGAAGGATGTGCACGGAGGGTACCAATAAACTGGTCAGCGGCACCGCCGCATTCGGAGAGGGTCTCACCTTCTGACATGTCTCACACGTGCGCACATATGTGCTTATAGCAAGGGCCACTAATAGAGACCTTACCAAGCGGTATGTCTTCCCACAACCGAGATGACCACTTTGGTGGGGTGTCGTGGACCTCATAGAGGATACTGTACTTAAAATCCTCATCGTGAGGAACTATGATTTGTGGCGTATCCGTTGGACCGGTGCTATAATTCAGCAACACGTTCTTTAACGAATATCGGTGTAACCATGCGCACAAACGCTCCGACAATTTTCTGTCTGAGTTTCTAAACGCCATGCCCCGAGAGCGTGTAGCAGCGCTACACCGCGTCTGCGGCGCGGGTCAAATCTGTCACTGACGACGTCACCGTTGTGTTATGAGAAAGCTCATAGTCGGGTTTGCGTGACAACGCATCAGCCAAAGCATTCTGCTTTCCAGTTTTATACTTAACTCGAAGTTGTTTCCTGCAAAGAGTGAGAGCCGCCTGGCCATACTCTGCGTAAAGTGAGGTGATTGAGTCGCAGTGCGTAATGACGCATGATCTGTGTAGATCAAAAACGGCTTAGAGCCAAGCAGGGACACCCTGAACTTAACAAGTGGATACTTCATCGCAAGAAACTCCTTGTCGTTAACTGGGTAGTTCCTCTCCGCAGCCTTAAGCTGGCAAGATTCGAACGCGATAATCCGATCTCGTCTCTTGGCCGCTGTTCGCAGCAGTGAACAACCGATAGCAAAGTTTCAAGCGTCACAGATGACACTTAAAGGACGATCGGGGTCTGGCAGCCTCAGTATTCATGCATGAAGGAGGCTGTCTTAGACCATGTCAAAAGCCTTCCGATGCATGGTGTCCCAACACCATTCCACATCCTTTTTAAGGAGATTCGACAATGGCCGTGCCAGTCTGCAGGATTTGCGTTATACTTGTGTAAGTAAATGGCGAGGCCAAGTCACTTGCGCAAGTCTTTGATACCGGCCAGTCTACAATGACCTTGACCTAAGCGAGATCCGGTTGAAGGCCATACTTGACCCTATAACGAAAATTTCTTTCGCGTCGAAGATGCAATTATGCGCATTAACATA
The DNA here is from genome assembly GCF_900000015.1 of Plasmopara halstedii. Lineage (NCBI taxonomy): Eukaryota > Oomycota > Peronosporomycetes > Peronosporales > Peronosporaceae > Plasmopara > Plasmopara halstedii. Next base: position 1,627 of record NW_020189438.1, read on the forward strand.
CAGCTAATTCGTGCGCATACACTTGAGCACCGCTCTCAAATGGACGGTGTGGCTTTCCTCGTGTGTTCTCCCGAGCCCCGCACAACTGTGGACGACGATTTCGTCGAAGTATGTTTGTACATACGCCCGGTAGACTGCGCCACAAGAGATTAACGTGATGCTGGTGAATTGACAGCCCTTGAGGAATCACCAGCCACTTCCAGAGGATCCCGCTCGAAGTTCTCTCCGTTATCGGTGGAATATTGCTTGCTCTCTTAAGCAATTGGTAATACCCATCGAATTAGTCGTGTGCACTGTACTTTGTATAGCCAATCATATTGTTGCCAAGAACATATATCCTAGGAACCGGCGTCTGTGCCAGAATAATGACAGGGCTGATTTAATTGAAAGCGTGATCGATACGCCACTTGACATTCGGCTTCCGGACACAAAATGTGGATGTTGAACTAGAAATCTTGCCCTCACACATTGCACGGAAG
>NW_020189439.1:0-167 GCF_900000015.1 Plasmopara halstedii
GACTTGTTTGTCGCCTTTCGATGTATTACCTTGTTTTGTAGAACGACAATCCTTTGCACGATGACCCTTTTTTCCCACAGGCGTAACACTTGTCAGTTGTAATTTGGCTAAATTCGCTGTGTTCTGCCCAAGATCCTTGCCCACGTGCGTGTTCCATTCACTGTCCA
>NW_020189439.1:804-1022 GCF_900000015.1 Plasmopara halstedii
CCAAAAACGGATCCCAAACCAAAAGGGGGTATCAAGAGCATCCTTTGCTTCCATGTAGGAATCCTTGGGCCAAATTGTTGCTGTTGGTGCTGCGGTGGGAATGCATGCATTCCCTGTGCCTCTTGTTGCTCTCTATCCGCTTGAAACTGCTGTTCTCTGAGTCTCGCGTCATCACGAGCGATTTCATCGTAGGACATACGGTGATCTCGTGCTCCCAG
>NW_020189439.1:1032-1190 GCF_900000015.1 Plasmopara halstedii
ACGCTATACTGTCTTCCTTTGATTCGATGTGAGTGCTGAGAGCGCGGTCTCGGTTGGCTCTGCTTCATCGCATGTATTTCCTTTGACTCAACACTCCACCGTGAGCACTTTGTGCCTTTTAATCACGTCTGTTACATCTCGTCCACTGCCGGTGTCGT
>NW_020189440.1:0-392 GCF_900000015.1 Plasmopara halstedii
TTGGCTTTACCGGCGCGAACGTGATCCAGCGCTTTATTGATGTCAGACATCGGGAAGAACTCAACCTGTGGCGCAATATCCGCACGCGAGGCGAGTCGCAGCAGCGAACGCAGCTGGCCTGGTGAGCCGGTTGATGAACCGGTCACCGCTTTGTCGCCCAGGATCAGATCAAAAGCACTCACTTCAATCGGCTTCATCACGGCACCCACGGTGTGGAATTTACCCTGAGGTGCCAGCGCAGCGAAATAAGGTTTCCAGTCCAGGTCGACCGCCACGGTACTCAGAATCAGGTCAAAACGGCCTGCCTGCTTTTTCAGGGCTTCAGGATCACGGCTGTTAACCACTTCATCCGCGCCCATATCCAGGATCGACTGTTTCTTATCCGGCGTTGA
>NW_020189441.1:0-410 GCF_900000015.1 Plasmopara halstedii
AAGGACTGCTGTGAGAAGGCCAACACCTGCCGTTGTCCAGCTTCGTTCGACTGGCTTGCTTGCTGAGCGCATGAACTGAAGCAACAACTGAAGTCGCTGTCGGTTCAATTGTGCTTCAATTCTTGGGATACCCAGTCCTCCTTCGCTCCTCGGGAAAAACAAAAACTCTTGCGGAATTAGTTGGATACGGGTTGCATCCCGTTCGTGTTTTCGACTCAGGACAAACTTGTTCAGCATTAACTGCCACCTCCTCACGACCGAGGGTGGAATCGACACGTGCTGTCTATAGTGCCACAGGCAATACAAGGCCATCGTTCACGCCACCAGTAGCCGACCGCAAAGAGTCCTTGCTCGTCGGTACCACATCTTGAAGCCGTCGTAGAAGCGTTGCTCAAGAAAGTTGACAATGT
>NW_020189442.1:0-392 GCF_900000015.1 Plasmopara halstedii
CTAGCACCGACGAAGACGTGAAGAGCAAGGTTCTTGACTGTTATGGTAAAGATGAACTCATTGGTGTGGGTTCGGATGACAATATCATTCCAGAGGATATCGTTTGGATGAAGAAGCGTGTTGCGTTTTGTAGTTACTTGATGTCACGTGCATTAATTCAAGCCTGATGATGGATTTGATCATAAGAACTATGGCATCACTAGTGAACATGTAACCGTGTTTGCGGACGTTGCATTATTTTTTTTAAATTATTGAGCCAAAAAAGCAGCCATATACTGTCAAAATCACAGTGGGACCGATGATGGGACGTAGCTTGGAATGTGATTTCGATTTAACACCATGACTATGGAACAAATGTCCAAATTGTCGGTATTTGCGACGGAATGGGGGTA
>NW_020189443.1:0-390 GCF_900000015.1 Plasmopara halstedii
ATTACACCAGACGCATCCGTTTGAAGCTGCGTCAACAATGAACGCAATCAAACTTTCGTCACGCTATCAGCAGCTGAGATATCAAGTCACATCCGTTGGTGACACTTTGAGACCTGCTACAGCGTGTCTCATTACAGCAGATGCATTCGTCTGAAACTGCGTCAACAATGAACGCACTCAAACGTTCGTCACACAATCAGCAGCTGAGTTATCAAGTCACGTACCTTTGTGACTCTTCCAGACGTGCTCCAGCGTATCTGATTACAGCAGACGCATCCGCTTAAAGCTGCGGATAAAGTAAACGCAATCAAACGTTTGTCACATTATGAGCAAGCTGAGATATCAAGTCACATACGTTTGTGACACTTCCAGACGTGCTACAGCGTGTCT
>NW_020189444.1:0-917 GCF_900000015.1 Plasmopara halstedii
TTAGACAAGGTGGTGGGTATGACGGGTGATGGTGTGAACGACGCTCCGGCTCTAGCTCAAGCTGACATTGGTATTGCCGTGGATGATGCTACGGATGCTGCTCGTGCTGCTGCCGACATTGTACTTGTGTCGCCCGGTCTGAGTGTGATTATTACGGCTATTCGAATGAGTCGTGAGATTTTCTTGCGTATGAAGAACTATGCCATGTACTCAATCGCCATGACGGTGCGTATCGTGTTCACGTTCGGTATTTTGACGGTGGCGTGGAACTGGTACTTCCCACCGATTCTTGTTGTGATTCTGGCTATCTTGAACGATGGCACGATTCTTACGATCTCAAAGGACAACGTCACTGCCAGCCCATACCCAGACTCGTGGAAACTCAGGGAGGTGTTTATTTCATCAATCACTTTCGGCCTTTGGTTGACGTTGTCATCAATCGTGCTGTTTGGATTTGTTTATAATACGAGCGGATTTGAGAGTGCTGGCGTTGAAAACCTCTGTGTGGGCTGCATGAAGGAAGAGTGTCACGACTATTTCCAGCAGCAGTACCAAACGTGCGTCATGAATAACAATGCCACTGGTTGTGGTGAAATGACTGGTAGCGTGCCGCAATCTGCTAGTGTTTCTGAGGTTGGTCTTTTCCGCGACAGACTGATTGTTGCTTACTGGAGACAATACCAGTTGAATTATGAAGCTCGCTCGAGTCTTTTCGAAGACCTTGCAGACGTGCATCTGAACCACCTGCCGAACGATGTTAAGCCGTCGGCAGAAACTGCATACAACCAGTTTGTATACGAGTACACTTTAGGTGTTGGAGGTATGGCGTATGGAGGTGACTATGACGTGTTTACTGCCGCACAACTAGGCAAGGGTGTTGAATTCATTGGTAACGGCGAGGTGCCCATCACAAATGG
>NW_020189445.1:0-174 GCF_900000015.1 Plasmopara halstedii
GATTTTCTTGCTTCGTTTGACGCGGCAGCAAGGATTTTCGCATCAAAATGCTCATAACATAATCATATCAATATTGACGCTCCCAGAGGTGCTACAGCAAAACTGATTCAATTTTCTAGCTTGTTTGACACGGCGGCAAGGATTATTGCATCAAAATGCTCGTAACGTAATCAT
>NW_020189445.1:769-905 GCF_900000015.1 Plasmopara halstedii
GCACGTAATCATATTAGTATTGACTCTTCAAGACGAGCTACAGCTCAACTGATTCAATTTTCTGGCTTCGTTCGACTTGGCGGCAAGGATTATTGCATCAAAATGCTCGTAACAAAATTATATCAATATTGACGCT
>NW_020189446.1:0-401 GCF_900000015.1 Plasmopara halstedii
TGGCTAAAAGCCAAGACCTGCAGAAACAATATGCAGATGAAAAAGGAAGAGGCAAAGTTGAAAGCTTTAAGGTCGGTGACCTGGTTTCAAAAACCTGCCTACACATGCAGCCTCTGCTATCTTCAGGACGAAGCTTCGTCCACGATTTAACGGACCGTTTAAGGTTGTGGTCAAACGGGGCCTGGCGTAAACGATGAACCTTTCGAGACGGATGCGTACCCACCCGGTGTTTTACGTGGGGCTTGTTCAAGCCGTACCGGGATCCGGCGCAAGTGAACGCGGAAGCGTTGGCGCCGGAGCGGAGTCCACGGGCCCTCAAACCCAGAATCTGAACCAGCAACTAGTTCTGAGCACGGAGTGCAACAACCTCCATTTCCAATGGCGCCAAGCGCTCCACCGTC
>NW_020189447.1:0-1638 GCF_900000015.1 Plasmopara halstedii
TCTGGACACTGGCCTAGAGGTCACCATTACTGACAACAAGAAGCTGCGCGTGTCAGGAGAGGTTTTGTTAGGTGCCTGAACTAGACGACTTGCGAGCCAAGATAGTCAAGATCTTGCACAATCCAGGACTCGACAGACGGCAGCTGTCGACTGGCAAACTTGCAACACGTGGTATGAAAGTAGAGTACCAGAATTCCTACTGTGTCATTGGGTGTGCGAGCCGTGCGATCGTGAACGGCAAAAAAGTCGGCAAAGTGTATCTTCTGAAATGTGAGCAAGAAGCAGCTCGGTGAGTGAGTGGAGCTATAGCACGCTTGCTTAGGACATTCCGAAAAAAGCGGTCTGGTAAAGACACAGCGCGCTACTAGCGAAATGATGATAGTGATGCAAGGCATTGAGAAGGTGTGCGATGGATGCATCAAGAAAAAGCTGATGGTTGAATTGTTCCCCTCTCGGTCGCTTACGAAGACATAATGTGTGCTGGAGCTCGCTTGGATGTAGACGATGAAAACGATCACAAAGGCTGGTGCACGATATGCGCTAACGCTTGTGAATGATGTTTCGTGATTTGAGGTGGCGTACTTCATAAAGCATAAGAGTGTGATGGCCACCAGGATAAAAGATTTCAAGACATTCTACAAAAGCCAATGGGGACGACTGTTAAGTGTATCGTTCTGATTGAGGGACGGAGTTCCCATACTGGAGTTGCTGACATCTGTGCAAGGAACGACATCATGCATTTGAGCTCCGTGCCGTATCTCCCTCAACGAAACGAGATAGCGAAACGAAAGAACCAAATGATAACGGAAAAGGCGAGAATTATACTGCACTACAAGAGCAGATCTTCTGAGTTATGGGTGGAAGCAGCTGGTATTGCAGTGTACCGAATAAACCGCTCGACGAACACGGCAAATCCACACATCACACGTCTTGATTTGAACTTGAAGCAGAAATCGGAATCGGAACACATACATGTGTTCGAATCACATAATTACGCCCACATTGAAGACGTCGAGAGAACGAAGCTTGACTCTAAGAGCTTCAAATGTATGTTCCTTGGATACCCAGAGAATGATAAATGTTACACGGTGTATGACGGACGCCGGAGAAAGCGGATTTGCAGTCGAAGCCGCACAGGTCATAAACAGAATGTGTGTTGTTCATCACAACATATACGCCACCTGATTCGGGATATGTGATCACGCAGCTCTCTCATGTGGCCTCGCATGTTATTTATGAAGGCTCCAACAAGTAAGACACCAGTATGAATAGAGAGAGTTAAGCATTTGCGACTCGTCAAGCAATTGCAATGAAGCAAGCACAATTGACGTCGATGAGGTTACGCTACAGCTTCAGCTCTATTCAGACTTGCAGATGGCTTGACGACAGTATTGAATGATCTGTTCAGCAATCTGAAATCAATGTTTACAGCTAAGCTCTCAATCTTTGCTTGATCAACATACTTGTGTCAGATGTCGGGAATGCTTAAATTGCTTCTGTGTGACCTCAAGAACTTAAATGCTAACTGAATGGCGTGCGCAATGCATGTTTTATCTTTATTGTCGGCCATGGCAAGGAGAGCAAGAGAGTCTTGAGCCAGATACGCTATATAGTTGATCTGGCATTTAGCGTGATTTG
>NW_020189448.1:0-845 GCF_900000015.1 Plasmopara halstedii
CGACGACCGCGGCGGTGACGAGGGTAAATCGGACGAAATTCATCGTACAGGAAATGCGGTACAGACGAATTTAAAGAATGAGGATCTTGGCATTCCCGACGCACGGCATAATCTACTGTACTTGTTCGATCACAATAAACGTACACAGTCAGAAATTCGAATCGAAAGTGCAATATACAGTGCAATCGAGCGAAGTAATTTTAGCACTGTGAAGTAGTAGAGAAATCATCTCTGCATATCATAATGTTTAATCGACAGAAATTTAATTGTTTAAATTATCTGGCTATTGTTTTCGAATTTGGCTTGACATTCTTACAGAATTACAACTGTGCACTTATCGCCTCTTACTACATAACTACGACACTTGTTGGATTTCAGACTATCGGGCGAGAAATAAGCGTAAAGATTTTACTTTGCAGCTAACTAGAATCAGGAGGGTATGAAAATTATCTACTGGATGTCAAACTACTCGACTTTGCATATCTTTGTTTTGCTTCGTAAAACTTGTTGTTTTCCGATTCATACTTCAAATGGATGCCTTGCCATTCTTGTCCTCAAACTGAAGCGCTCTGAATATGGGTTGTCACATATTTGCACAGGTAGCCAGCTTCTGGCTGTAGCATATAAATATCTGTAAAGACTGTCCGAGTTGACTAACCATTGTACTCTAAGAGGGTAGATGTACGCAGCCAGAATGATTCACAACAATTCTCACAGCGCAAAGATGTTCGTCTAAAATTTGGTGAAAGTGATTGTGTTAGGGGAAAAAAGAATAAAAATGAAAACGGCTATTATCCTTTTTTTCTTTTAGATCATCCTCGTGCGAGAAGATGTAATTACGGCAT
>NW_020189449.1:0-1145 GCF_900000015.1 Plasmopara halstedii
ACCGTACCAAGTTCATATTCTCCGGAATGATCAACTTCACGTGCGACTTCGAGCACAACGAACGAAACTGCAGACGTCGTTGTTTGTGCAGATTAAACCATCTGTGACAAAGCATCTCGTATATCTTGCCGCGAACCACGGATGTACTGCCAGAGTCATCATTGGCGTGTGCTACAGCAAACTCCGACACTTTTTGTAGACTGTCTTCGTCTACTTTGGCAACGATCTTCTCGGCAATGTACTTGGACAAAAAGTCAAGATGGAATTGCGCTCGAAAGTCTACTCTGCGAGGAACCATCGCAAGGACGCGGTGGCTGTAATTTCCGTCTCTCACCGCACGATTTTTTTTGGCATACGAAATGATATCCAATGCACCAAATTTGGCAATTGCCTGCTGAAGGTCTTCGATATTCTCGAGTTCCGTAGCAGTGAAGATGAACCTTGGAATTCCACCATACTTGTCGTATCTCGATATCAGAACGTCTTCTGCTAGTCTCAAGCCATCGTCACGGAGTATGTTGTAATCTTGCAGCTCTTCCAAAGTCCACACTGGGAGGAAGTACTTGTACGAGTTGAATTTTGCATAGTCGTTCAGATCATTCAGTCGCGGGAAAGCAAACAAAATTGATACTCCTTTCCAACCAATGAGCTGCGATGATTTTCCCTCGATAAGTCGAAGGACACGTTGTTGCTGGCTCAGTGTGCGCACTTCCTTTTCGTTCAACTCAATAAACTCGCTTTTTGATGCATCGTACTTGTGATAAAAAAGACCGAAATTCAGCACCAAATCCAACGAAGGCAGCTCCTTGACATCCACTTGATTCCCAAAAATCAGTTGAAAGATGCAGTAGAGGTAGAAACAACTTTTCCCTATGCCTGGATTTCCCGTCACAACCATGTTGGCGCCTGATTCGGCTTCAAAACACAACTTCGTCTTGCGCATCAACTCTGCAAAAACCACAGCATACGCATCTCTTTCCACAATCTTCGCGTATTTCTCCATCGGATGTGCCAACGGTGGAAACCGAGCCATTTTGAAATACTTCGTGAATTGGTCATTCGTTTCGCCCTCGTCCAATTTACGTTTCTTCTTTTGGACGGAAAATGTTTCATCGACGAACCATTCATCTACTCGAACGCGCTTG
>NW_020189450.1:0-1652 GCF_900000015.1 Plasmopara halstedii
GTATGAGGACATAGGGACAAGGGACACAGGGACATGGGACATGAGACACCAACAAACTTCGTGCGAGTCGTGAGGACGATGACCGGCGCATACCTCCAGTTCCCGAACTAGCGCTGGCGAAAGCAGTCTCCATGACTTCCAAATTGCCGCTGCGTGAGTTGTGTAGTATTGCTGATGGTGCGGTACTAGCAAAGCGTGAATTTGAGTTCGATTCTTGAGAAGAAGAAAATGTCCGAGACCGACGATCGCTTTCAAATTCTTGCCGTGTTGACCCATTACGTTGGTCAACTATCACATCTGTCTCACGAATTTGTGTTGAAGAATTTTGATCATCTTCCTCATCCTCTTCTCGAATACTCGCATTTGTCAGAAATGTTGACGAGAGATGCACGGCTTTATCATCCTCGATTTGCTCGGACGACGGCTGCAGACCTACAAAAGTATCTGCAAAAAAGTCGGCAAATCCAAGACGGAGTGCTGGTTTTCGCTGCAGCAAAGCCACAAGCAGGTGGCGACACGGAATTGAAAGCTGCAACGTCGGCGGAAAGCGCAGGGGCTGTCGCTCAATATTTGCCAGAAGCTGCACATGATTGGCACCACCATAAGGAGGACGGCCTGCTAGCATCTCAAACAGAATGGTGCCAACAGACCAGAGATCAGCTTTAGCGTCATATTTCTGAAACTTAAGAATTTCCGGCGCCATATAAAGCGGAGATCCACATAATGTCTCAGCCATGGACGTCGTGGCCAAGTGCCTAGCGAAGCCAAAATCCGCTATAGCAATAAGAACTATTGTCAGCTAAAACATTAAGAACATTTAGTCACCGACAATTTATGAATGTACCAATTTTTAGCACTGAAGTAGCCGAGTCCTCAACTAGCAGCAAGTTCTGTGGCTTGAGATCGCGATGGATGAGATTGTGTTGCCATAGGCACTGCATGCCCTTGGCTAATTCACGCAAAAAATGACGAGCCACATTCTCCGAGAGAAAGTGACCACCACTCTGTTGTTGTTGTCGCCGCATATAGTGCTGTAAGTCGCCTCCAGCACAAAATTCAAGTACAAGGTACATGTGCTTGTCGGTCTTTTTAATTTCGTACAGCTTTACAATATTCGGGTGGTCAATCTGGCGCATGATGGCAATCTCCATCTCCAAATTGGACAATAATTTGCCGTTAAGCTTATGCAGCGACAGCGCTTTGATAGCTACCGGCGTCTTGCTCATTTTGTGGTAGCCCTTGTATACCACAGCAAACGAACCACTGCCCAACTTACTCGTAACAATGTAATCACCGATGGATGCGCGTCCGGACATGGCGCCCCGCGAGCGATAACCTTGTTCAACCCTTGGCGACGGACGAGAGAGTGATGGTTCTTCGTACAGTGCGCAATCGGAAGTGCCGAAGGCGCGTTGCAAGTAGAATGTGGTGTGGAGCACGCATATGAGGGTAGGGCAGAAGTCTCGTGACGCGGAAATGTTTTAACCAATCCAATTACGCAGCAGTATTTTCGTAGTTGTGATGTTGCCAATCATACCCCTGTACTGACGGAGACGGACGACGGTAACTGCAACATACGACTGCAGGGACAAGCAGCATTCATCCACATCAACTGAAATCTCGATCAAAAGGGCATTGATGATAAATTGTCT
>NW_020189451.1:0-627 GCF_900000015.1 Plasmopara halstedii
GTTTGGGTCTTATGCGCTGTCCACTCCTTAGTCAACACGCCAGTTTTTAGCATCAACAAAAGCGCCTCAACATAAACACTTAAAGAGAACATGCTGCTGCACGGACAATGACGACTGTCGGCCTGTCCGTCTTCCTTATGTGATACTTTAACTGCTTCAACAAGCCGGTCCACGAAACCCCTTGAGCGGTGCAACTCCTTCAACAAGAAGCACGTCAACTTGCTCGATTGCAACCCGTGCGACAATGGATGGCGTACCCCAAACGAGTGGGTTACGAACGTTGTAGCATGTGGCACATGGTGTAGGGTACGATGATTCGTACAAAAGTGATATTTTTTGAATTATGCTATTTGTAAGAAATTGATACGTTAGAGATATAAATCACCCTATCCGCTGATTTGTTCTTGTGTGCCATGGTAGAAACTGTGATAAGGAAGGCACAAGTGCAATGTTCAAAAGCACGATAATGTGCTCACAATGCAGTTAATAAACTGGAATAAACGATATCACTCGATTCCTCATGAAAACCCAATAAAGTAATGGGCTGGATGATACTGCCCAATTAGCTCATTCCAATGTATAGCTTATGTACCAGCCAAATCTGATAATTTGAACTGACTTCTTGTT
>NW_020189452.1:0-1764 GCF_900000015.1 Plasmopara halstedii
CTCAATGGTGGAGTTAAAGTCAGTGGTGATGTCGGACTCAATGGTGGAGTAAAAGTCAGTGGTGATGTCGGACTGAATGGTGGAGTCAAAGTCAGTGGTGGTGGCGTTATCAAAACTGGTGTCGGAGTTAGTGGCGGCGCCGGACTTACTGGTGGAGTCGCAAAAAACGAGAGCATCAGTTACAACACTGAAGTCGGCGTCATCCGCTGCACCGGAACCAATGGCAGCATTGCAATCAATGGTGGTGTTGGACTCAATGGCGGAGTTATAATTAGTGGCGATGTCAGACTAAATGGTGGAGTCAATGTCAGTGGTGGCGTTATCAAAACTAGTGTCGGAGTCAGCGGCGGCGTCGGACTTACTGATAGAGTAGTAGTCAACGGGAGTATCAGTAACAACACTGAAGTTGGCATCATCCGCTGCACCGGAAATAATGGTTGCGTTGGAGTCGGCGAGGGATGCGGATTGACTAGCGGAGTCAAAGTCAGTGGCGGTGTCAAAATCAATCCCGAAGCCAGAGTCATCAGTGATACCGAAAAAAATACAAGTGTTGGACTTAGCGGTGGTGCAAGGATCAGTACTGCTTTCAATGGACAGCGTGATATGAATGTCACGAATGGCCCATGTGCTAGTGTCAAGACAGGTGTAATAGCTGGTGTCGGTGTCAATGCTGATATTCGAGCTAGTTTTGGTGCGGGTTTCGATGCCAGTGCAGATGTTAAAGTCAGTGACAAAGCTAAAGCTGGTGTAGAATCCCACGCTGGTGTCAATCTTGGTGTAGAGAGAGTAGGGACCAAAGCCAGTGCTGGTATCGATGTCAGTACTAGTGCCTGTGGTACGAGTTGTATAGGAGTCAATGATGGCACAAATGCTGGCGCTAAGGCTGGTGTCAAGACTAGTGCGGGTGCTGTTATTTGTGACACAAGTAGCGTAGGTGTCAATTCCGGTACTAAATTCGGGATGCAGACTGAGTCTGGTCTACAAGCAGCCGTTGGTTCTGGACTCGAGGTTGGCGTAGGTATTGGTCGCGAAGCTAGTGCTGGTTCTGTTGTCGGTGCAAATAGCTCGACAAAGCAAGTGGAATACCGCATGCTTCGTTCGTAGTGAAGTAGCTCGTAGAAATATGCCGCTGCATATATAACTTCACTTCAGTGAAGATCTATATCAATAAAGTTTACGTTTTATATATCATATAAAGAACACAACATGACAATTGAGATCCTTGAAGCAATATTGCTTGGCAGGTTAATTTGCTCTCTAACACTTTCATTCATATTTTTGTGTCAGCTTGTGTGGAGTACTGACCAAGTCTCCAAAATGTTTGAGCATCCATTTCTATTTGACATTGCTGATGTATAGAGATGAATGCGTATAACACTTCGTGCAATACTGAACTTGATATTTCACGTTCGTAACACTTCAATGTATAATGAGGACAGTACGCTTAGTGCATGAAAAACTTACTAAAGATGTTATAAAGAACAACAAAAGCGAGACTCGAGATAGTCTAGTTTCATTGAGCAAAGCTTAAGCTATTATATGTGATATTTTGTATTGAAAAAAATTTCTATAGGTACTCAGCGATTATCTATCTACTTATGTAAAAAGCCCAGCGTGCGAAGTGTCTCAATGCTTAGACCACATTCCGAGTGTTGACTCAACCAAGTGCCTGACATGTACTGACGACAGCTAATAACGCATGTATACAGCCCGAGCAGAAATGTCTGCTAGTCAGACATATATAGTAACATTTCAAAATTTAAA
>NW_020189453.1:0-539 GCF_900000015.1 Plasmopara halstedii
AGTGAGGGTGACACCAAACGACGCGGAATGCGTGTTCACCCTGGTCTCACCGAGACATGGAGTCTGTATAGAGGCTACTGCGACGCCGTATGCTGGCTGCAAGACGCCGGGCGTCGACCCTGATCCAGGGTGTTTCTACCCTAGGCGATGGTGCACAGTGATACACCCTCGTCAACGGTAAGACGGGAGAGGAAGATGGCTACGTCCGCCTCGAGACTATGCCTGCAGTGGATGCTCTTCTTGAGCTGGACGAGGTGTCACTTGAAGAGTTCGGCAGAGCCTTGAAGGCAGGCGATTTGGCCGAAGTGGTCATTGTACGACCGGACGAGGAGATAAACATCGCTCCTGGATGAAGCTGTCTTGGACACCAAGAGAGTGCTGAACGCACGAAGTGGATCATCGATCCTACGAAATCCCTTGGATCTGTACTACCCTATGGTAAAGGAATTTTATGACGTCGTCTCCAAAGACCCGCCTTCGATCCTACCTCCGGACCGAGGTGTGCGTCATGAGATCGACCTGGTTACGGGAACCAAATA
>NW_020189454.1:0-13458 GCF_900000015.1 Plasmopara halstedii
CGTTTTACCAGGAGCCACTACTTGCCATTTCATAGCTTTTGCCACTTCAAGCAGTTGTTCGATCGTTAGATTTTGCAGCAAAGGTGTCTTCAAAAGCGTCGCTACTATCGTACGCAAGTGTCGAGCTGTCTCTTCCCGAGATAATGGCGGTTTGTCCCAAAGCGGAAAATTGTCTCGGTTTTGATACAGAAAGGCTGTCACGCGTTCTCGAATCTGAGCTAGCGTCTCATTTGACAATGTATCAATATCAATACATGCTTTGCTTTGCCACGTACTGGATAGAAGACGCTCCAGAGCTTGTAATTTAAAGCCATAAACAGATGTGATTTTTTTCGACATGGATTCGACATCAAGTGATTTTTGTGCATTTGATACAATTGCGCCAGCTGAAGCGCTAGCTTGAGTGTAAAATATCGATCCTCTGTTTCTCGATCTTTCGGTATATGAAGTGGCACTTTTAACTTGTCGACGTCGACAATAGCTAATGTTCGACAGATATATTCAAATTGCATATTACGTAAGGAGAAGTGATCGCTTTTTTAAAAAGCACAAACTCATTGATGCATTCGTATGCGTGGAGAAAATTGCGATTTACACAACAAGTAAGTCAGAAATTGTCAATTGTTAACGTTTGTTTATTTAAAGCTTCTGCAAGTCAAAAGTTCGGTTCCAATTAAGAGTAGAAAGCTATTCGGCGCATGCCAGATGAAGTAACTTTTGAACAAAGAGTCCTGTTGCACAATAGCCAGACGATCGTAGCCAATATAATCGCTAATATTAAAATTTCAGTCACAGAAATTTGCCGTGGTGGATTTTGTTTCTTCAAAGAAAATATTGTTCAGTTTCATTCTCGTAAGAGATTAACTACTACATTGTTCGTTTAAGTCATAGCGATATTTCATAACCTAACCTTATTTTTCTGGGATCCATTACTCTACAACTCCCGATGTCATTTGACAAATATCACAGCAGATAAAGTGAAAATTATGATATTGGCTCATAGAAAAGATAGGTGGCAGCAACCCATTGGCAACGTTTCCACTTATCGATTGTCGCGTTGCCAACGCTGCAGCCTAAACAAGTCCTTGTGTATCCATAGGGCTATGCTGAGCAAACAACAGTTGAGGCTCGTCTAAGTGAATTGAAGAAGAGCAAAAGAAAATCATCTGGTGTTTGTGGCGGAATTGAACCCTATTACGGCGTTCTCTCAAAGCCGCCGTAAGTCTCAGGGTATAGTACCGTCATTGTATGTAAACATTACGTCCACCAAGAAGTACGGGCACAGAAGAGGACGATGGGATTCCGTAAAGAAAAGGTCCATAGCTGTCAGCCTCTCGTTGTGCGATGCATTTTTAATCTTTGAGCATAGTAATATCCAGTACAAGATTAATGTAGACTTTATCCTCAAACATGTCTCGCTCTGTAAAAGATTTGAGTTACTTTGAAGTGTATCGATCGATTTCTCGGGGTGTGAATACAAACCTATTTTCTAGGCGTTATTTAACGCGGACAAAGCTTCCTCTGTGCAAAATGTGCGGCAAGTCCGTAACACTTGTTTTTGGTTTAGCGATCGAGGCGCAAAGAAACTGAATTATTCCTATTTTGTTTATCCGACTATCTATCCTGGAACAACCCGACACGCCAAAAAATAAAAAATTGACATTAATCATCACAAAATAGAAGCACGTTTGGCGGCCAAAGAGCCGAAAACGGTGATGGAATGCTTGAAGGCTCTCATAGGCTGTGAGAATGCGCAAATGGTACATATCCTGGGATGCTTCAATGAATCAGCGATCCGGACACAACCAGTCACCACCGTAAGTCTACTAATGTTCAGCGTTTAGCTATTTAAGAGCATGGGAGATGTTTTTCTCTCTCTGGATGAGAGAACATGGCCATACACCAGAGGAATCAATGCTTCGTCACGCTTGCATCCTCTACTTCAGAAGGGGGCTGCGCACGAAAACGGGTCTGTGTTTGTAGTACCTCTGTAACGAGGTATTCTCAATATGTGAAGTTTTGGAGCGTAATAGTCGCATCACCAAGCCAAGTGTGTATTCAAATTCCTGTTTACTTCTCAAGAGAGACGAGAATAAGTGTAATGAGCTCCAAGAGCTGCAACTTCAATCGTCGTGACAGCGGTAACATTCTCCATCTTCAGCGAGCGTATCGAAAAAGGTGCGGCTCGCACCGAGATCTTCCGAGTCAATCCATCCTCTTTTAAGTATGCGTTGGATACTGCATTGAATACAGGGTTTGGCCTTTGTACCGTGAGTGCAAGGTGAGGAGTGGAAGAAATGAGCGCGCTAGAGGCGGTAATTCTTAGTCATGCTGAGGAGGAAAAGTGAGGTCACTGAATTGCCGAGCGGCACCCGCACATGTAATATTTGTTGTATAATCGAACCTCTGCCTTGCATAGCTCCATGTCTCTTGACGGAAAGGTGTGAAAAGGGAGGCTGTTATGCGGATCCGTACAACGATGTCCTAATGGGGCTATCTTACGTTGTGGAGGTCGAGACAAATGAGACCAATTTAAGAAATGAACGACAAGTTTTCACTTCAGAACCCAGTGTTGTCGGCTGTAATTTCTATTATTCCGGTTTGGTAAAGCTGCAAGAAGACTTCGTATATGCAGGAGCGTCGCGCAATTACGTACGATGCGTGACTGCCGAACAGTAGACAGATCACTGAGGCACAAACAATATCATTTTCGGATATTGGGCAATTTAGCAAGACGATGGAGACAAATAAGTGTCAAAGATCCTATTCAGCCTTGCGGGGTCTGGAGACTTTAACAGCGTGATACGCTGTTCTTTCCTAAACATGCATTTTAAGTATGTTTGAGATATGGTGCGGCTCAATTATTTAAAGTCATGTGTTACCTCGAGTAACAATTTTCGGTAGCGCCTGCTGTTTTCATGGCGGATCTTCCGCGAGTCATGAGCCCACCTCTGCTAGAGCGAATAAGTGTATTTGTCGAGCGCATGAAGCTACATTAGCTTCGATGCAGGGGGTGAGGTGTCCATAATTAATAGCAAATTTAATGCTTTATGAGTAGATCTTGGGAGATTGACGTTGCACTGGGCTGCGGTCTCTATGTGGAACAGAGAATAACGATCGTAAACCGCGGTCATCAGAGTGAGATAGGAATAAACAACCGTCTGTCGTTGACCTCAGCCTGTTCTGCTGAGACGTTTGGTAACAACTGTAAGCTGGTGTCTCTGTGCCATAGCCGTTGGAAACACAAGGCGAATTTTATTGTAATCTCCAGTGCCTGAGCCGGAGAAGTGTAAGAGCAACTGTGTGCCGCAGTCACTTGCAGATTGTGAAAATATACCAGGAGATGCGTACAAAAATTATAAAGGCAGTGAGACCCAGAAAAAGATACAGCTGATACCGAAGTGAGGGCAAATCTGTCATCCGTCATAGATGTATGTGTCACTGATGACACATGATATTAATACGAGGAAAGGAACAGCTATCTTTCCGGCGCCTACAGATCGTTTAATTATTTGCTGAAGCAATACCATGACCCGGTGACTTGACACCTACCTTGCACTTTGGTCACGGACCGGAATTGTGTCACGAAAGTGACTTCTTGGAGCCAATAACTGCGTTACACGTCAACTTATCAAGCATTGGGTTCGGCTGATATCATAGATGGTTGATTTCGTGAAACACAGAAAACTGGTACCGAGAGCGGAGAGTCACTCTTTTTCCCGATATTAGAAAATTCCGTAAATCTCTCTCCCCGAACCAAGTAAATATTTGCTCTCGGTACCGACGTTCTGAGTTATAAAGACTAACGGTAAGTGGCGAATTGTGATTTGATGAAGCCATGATTTAAGTACAAAACAAAGTACAACCCTACCATGCTTTTCCACAGTAGATGCTTTCAAATATTTAGTGCCCCGAAATGGAAGCTGAATTTATTATAAGCGCGCATAATTTGCCGTTTGTCGTTAATTATTCTGCCCTCAAAGCCGGTTGTGAGTGGGAAATCTATGCAACACTTGGTTCCAAGTCAATTTCATGATACACTCCCTGACTGCGGGTGATCCGCAGAGTAAATGCCTTGTCTCTACGTCGTGCTTTTTTTAGCAAATTAAAATTCTATGTAGGCGCCGTGAATATCGCTGCCTTTCCTCGCATGTGGCCGGGTGTCTTCAAGATATAAAACATCTATGATAGATGGAGATCTCGTCTCACCTCCGCTGCCTCTCTGTATCATTTGAGTGATTAGCGCCTTGAATTTCCTGCATACATCCCCTCGGCTACGCTATCAGTTATTAATGATAGTTTCTGGTAGGGTTAGTGAAGAGGGGATTACCTCTTCTGGGATTTGCCTTGTCACTCTCATCACGAGTAAATAGACTTTTCGTCACTTATGCGTGGTGTATTCACTGTTCTGCACGATGGGCCAGTCATAAGATAGGTACCGTAGCATCGCAACACGAATGAGTGATCTTACTGCAGTCCATTGTCTCCGCAGAAAACTGCGAGATATAGTTGCTCTTAAACTCCAAATGCTCCGGCACTTGAGACATTAATATCAAACGTCTCACTCCATGCATGCATCCATTACAATCGAATGACCAAAAGCACAAGAGCGCTATTCTCTATATCAGCCAGAAAACATGTTCTATGTCGTTTATGCCTTCCAATCTTGAAGCTATGTTTTAGCGATAAGCTTGTTACAAATTCCGTGTCATCCCATGCCCAACACGAATGGAGTACGCCACATACCTTTTTGACTTCTGCAAAATTCACGGCTCATGGCATAATGGCGACGTTATATCCAGAGTAACATCACGTCTCAGGTTCATGTTCAAGACAAGACAACGTTTAACGCTGTCAAAGTCTTTAAACCTCATAAAATGTGTAATCTACATGAGACGCTTGTACTGATGTCTACGACGCTGATTACAAGAGCACTGTTTCCGCTCGATGTCTCCGCGTACTGTCTGGTCTTTCGGCGATCACACGGCGTATGGAATTGCACGATGGTTTTGAATGTATTCTGACATTGCTCGGCTTCGCAAGATCCATAATATCGATTAGATTGGCCTCGAATCGTGAGCCCCTCCCGACCCCTTCTCTTTTGGCGGAGAGGTACAAAGAGCTAGCTTTTACGCACGATCGTCTGACAACCAAACACGCGAAACGTTGAGCCTTAGTAACTGCGGGGTGACCTGTCGGAGAAGAACTAGAATCGATTTGTTCTCGTAAAGGTTGAGATAAATTAAACTTAGCCTGTAGAGGAACGACTTTAATTAAGAGAAGTGGGGTCCACATCACAGAACAATGATCGAGTCGATATGGGTTGTGTCGTATGTGTGTTCGACAATTATCCTTGATATAGCTGAGCACACTCAGTATGATCATGAGTATAGTTGATGACAGTGAAGGGATGAAAAAAATCCTCAGGCCGATCGTCGAAGAGCACTGGTATGAGTCCTGAAGGAACGTCCAATCTTGTATCGAGAAGAATACAACCGGCAACCACCGTGAGAGTCGCATATGTCAAAACTCCTGCTATTTGAGACCAAGAACGGAAAAATTAATCATCTAATCATCTGTACGAATACAGTCATGATCTTTAGGAAGTTGGTCATGCTTTAAGAAAGACAGAGCGTCGCAGTAGCGGAGTTCAAGCCAGGCGACCGTGCGTGCTTATAGGCATAAAAGAGCAATATAGTTGCCAAAGTGACGAAGCTGACATAAGAAGAACCCAGATCGACATATTTCTCGATTGGTCGCTTGTGCGCTCAAACTTTTTTCATTCCATCAAGGGAGGCAAAATTGAAGAATTATGCTTTATTTTTGAGACTACTAATTGCCGCGACGGATTTCGAATGGCGGTACTGCATACAATCTTCATTAAGATCCCAGACAAGGTGCGACTTGCACCGTAACCTTCCGTACGCTTTATATCTCTCCGTTTTGCATCTAATGCTGAGTACAACTTTCTGCCGCGAGGGCTTGCTGGATTACTTATAAATAGTACACCATCCGAAATATTATTTAAAATACTGCTTGTATTTTATATAGGGAAGGTGAAAGTTTAACGTGTGCGTCATATGTGATGGACCTCAGCCACATTGAGAAAGAAGGGATACATCAAGAGACATCAAGATTGTTGTGCAGTTCCACTGTACCTACAGATGTTCAATCTGTAGGAATACCGAACATCTGCGCTTTGTGCGCGACACGAGCACCAAAAGGTCGCTACGCCAGCGCTGTTTGTCCCCACAGGACAGCACTCCTCGGGTTGATCGACTGTGCTTAGCACAGCAGCGTTTGATAAACTCCGTGCCCCTCATGAAAGATGCTTGTTCTTTGGGCACTGATAACTGATGAGAGTTTCGGGATTAGATTTGCGCACTATCACCCGTCACAAGGCTTTTCAAGTCGAGCAAAACGGATATCCAACTTATGCATCGACTACTGCATGACTTGGCAAAGTGCAGATCACGATGCGGTCACTGGGATAACGCATCATCTCCTCTATTTCTGCCGTTTACAGCTTCCGAGCAAACCTCAGACTTAGAACAACATGAATTTCTAAAAGAAGCGCGCTGCAACAGTTGGCCCTGCCTTTTCTGCAAATTATACAATATTTGAGGGTGTGTCTGTTGGAAAGAGGTCATAGCACCAGTATTCTTCGAGCCGAAGGAGCCTCAAACTCCCATGCGATGAGGTACCCTCTCACTTCACCAGGCAACTTCAATATTCCTGGTGTGACTGCCAGCCTAGTATACGTATCACTTGAAAGATGACCATCCATACTCAAGGGCAGGATCGGCAGATGCCACCCCTCCCGCGGACAGCACTTGTGTACTCTCTCGGCTGATGGTACGTCGATTATCTCCGAATCTTGGCAAGCGCTCAAACTGAGATAATCCAGATTATAAAGTGTTCTCCGAGCGCCATCATCGCACTGTGTGGCTTGACGTTTAATACCGCGTCCCTGCGCAAGAGCATTGGGTACATCAGCAACAGGAGACGTGCTTCTTCTATAACGAAACGCTTTGCATCAGACTGGCTTAAAACTCAAATCAACTTAATACCGTTTTTAAACAAACATGAATGATCCAAATGTAGCGTGGTCGCAACATAGTCTTTTAGACTGAACAAACTGCTTGTTGAGAAAACTGGATACATTTGATAAAGCTTTTCACCCCGCTGTATAATCGCGTGTGGTTACCTGCTTAGGGCATTGAAATACCGCTTTTAGAGACTCTGGCTCTAAGCGATGGAGTCACGCACCCTTCGATGGTAGCCGGCTGATATCAGCAAGTAGAACTAAATCATTAGATCTCTTTTTCTGAGGATGCTCATTCCGACTATTGATCATCGCATATAAGATGGTGACGTCGCAACATACGGATGAGATGCAAGATGTGCTGCATTGCTGTAAGCGATGAGAATTAACGAAACTATGAATTTAGATATTGTTTTATCGCAGCACGCCGTTGCGCGTATACACCGCTATATAGGTCTGCCGTATTACGGCGCTAATCGACTTTTTACTTACCGTGTAGCGGTACCTTATGATGTTTGAACTTTAATTTGGTATTTCGATAGAAGCCCGGTAAAACCGTTTATTGTATCATTTGAGCAAGTTAGGCTCAATTTGCTGCAGTTGGTAAAATCGCAACTGGGACAGTTTTACCTTGCTGTCCTCGACAAAGGGTTTACCTAGCATGTTTTGCTGGCAGTCATCGCAGCGAAGAATGATCCGTGCTTCTCAAAGAAGCTTTCAAAAAGAGCTTGCTCAAGATGCTAGGTACCAGATAGGACTTGTTAATCTTTAACCATCTGTATGCTGATAGTAATAAAAGACGCATTGATTGCGTGGTGGAGAAATATTTTTTGGAGCACTTGGGCGGAGATGCCGCGGTGTCGGAACGATTTATTACTACTCATTGAGTTTGCGCTGAATATTTGGTGAGGTTTCAAGGGCCTTTGCACCACGCGCTAAGTGGTTTTAGCCTCACTAAAATAAGTCAACTAGGCTGATAACTTACCTCAAATTTAATCTCGTTTAAAATGTATAACAATCTTTTTGTTGTCTGATAGTGTTGATTACGTTGCTGTACGCATCGATGTACAGTTCAGAAATGCCTTCGAGCCAACCAGGTATATCCTGAACTTTACTACGGATTACTTGGATACGCGTGGCTCCTTATTTCGACAGGACTGCCGCTTTTTGCTGGAGACTCAAGCGCAATGATGCCGTTATGATCGGCATCTGCTAAGATTAAAACACATCCTATGAAAAAACCTGAAGCGTTGCAGAATTTATCTGGTTTCGGAAGTGCAAACGTTGAGCAGGCATGAGGCTATCTTTACTGCTTTCAAGGCCATCCCTTCCGCCAAACATCAGCACCACTTCAAATCCATCTATAGGGAATTATACGAGGGCCCTGTCATGTCGACATAGTTTGCAATGGATTTGTGCTAGAAAGTTGGCTGGTCAAGCAGCTTTCTAAAATAGTTATTAATGAAAAAAACTGTTTATCAAAAATTGCTTTGGTCGTTGCAATTTTTGATAAACAGTTAAACTGCTTGCATAACGTAAATACCAGAACAGCTACCTAGAATAGTGATTTCGTCGGCACCAACGCGCTTTCGTCGATATTAGTAAATGTTTAATCAGGTGTATAAACTCGAGCACTGCTCACAAGTGTTAAGTGGGGCTCTCACATCCTACTTCGCGTACTCTGCACAATTAGGAAGGGATATGTTGCCGAAATAGGCCTGTGCACACGATAAGGCCTGTACCGCTTTGTCTGGTCTGGTCGACACTATGGCTTATTTTTTCACTTTTGGGCAGCAATATTGGAGTACACATGGAAGTGAGAGAGGTATCGCCGTTTCTCATCAGCAATTGATGATGACCACCGATTCGGTCGGAGGCGCAGAATAAGTGCAACCGATCTTGCTGATTAACAGATCATTCTTTTTTAGGAGTTGGTGCTCGCATCATAGTTATTGCTACATCTAGCTTATCGTAAATTTACCACCAATGTCTGTCTGAAACACAAAGCTGGCAACGGATGGGGAAATATTTTTTTTATTATTTCACTACATTCGCTGCATGCCTTTTTACAGAAGAATGTTTCAATGAGACCACACTGTTTGTTCAAGTAATGAGCATGGCAGAGTGCCGCAATACCTGATCTTGACCACTCAAAGTTTACGACGATCGTTTTTATTCGGGGGCACCACGCATGGACGGTCTTTCCGCACCATAGCGTATAATACCATCAGCAGAAGAAGAATTCTTAGAATCCTTGAAAATGACTTTCCCGATTCATACACTTAGAGCTTTGCAAGTGTCCCCAATGACATATTTATCCAGGACGGAGAGATAGCTTGGCTTCTTCGTTTTGGTCTTGCTATTTCTCGCACGAATCTCATTAGGATAAATATTACGATTCATCCGGCTTAACGGGGACTTGTGCTGCAGATAGTGAGAGAAACTTATAACCGCTAGAACTATTCAGGCTACTGTATTCACGAGTAACCACGCTTCCTCACCGCTTATATGCTGAGATCTGCTACTCCCCGCGATGAGCAAGCCACACGTTAGTGTTGACTATGCAATCCTACTCCATCATGACAAAGCGTGAGTTACTGCGCTTACTTTTATATCGTGGCTGTTCTATCCGCGCTTTGAGTTGATGTCAAGCTCCACCGATACTCCCACTCCGGATTTTATAGGCGTGGACTCTCAGCGTCAGGGGCTCGTGGTGAGTCCTTCACCGGCTCCTGGTCGTGGCGCTTCTGAACGTGACTCGCCAGCGCATATCCGACGATGATGGGCGCCTGCAGGTGAATGATGAACGATTTTAATCCGTTGCCGTTTCACTGGTCCCATTCTAAAAAAAACACGAAAAGCACGTCGAGCTGATGTTCATGTCCTGAAGACAGAAATTCGAGAATATCATGTTTCATCCCCACCGTAACAACCGTCTTTCAAAGCTCGAATTGTACCTGACTACGAGCAATAGAAGTGTAACGAAGACGCCGTGTACTTTGCACAGAAGTTGGAAAATAATTTGCTTTGTGAAGTGTGTGTAAATGAACGTACAGAGTTTAGGATCCCTCGCTCCTAGCGGAACTGAGAATCTCGAAAGTAGCTAACACTGTAGGTATGATTCGCTTTTTCAAAAGTACAAACATAATAATTCTATTTCGAGCTTTATTAAGTATGTATATCAGAAGATCTCTTACGTTTCTAAAGAGCGGCTAGCAGCTCATGTGTATTTTCGACCCCTCGTCTTCGGAAATTGTCATATATATCGATACTCCGCTACTTATGAATACTAGCATTTACGCCAAGTGCAATGCTTACCTGAAAAATGTATCGCATTGCTGCCAACAAAATTTGTCAAAAGTGTAAGGATTGAGTACATGCCCAGATAAACTATGAGTCTATAAGAGGTCCATGAGGCATGGGGGCATCTAGCACGTCAAGTAGTAACTCGAATGCATAAGACTTCTACGCTAGCTCTCGGGTGATGCAGACGCACACAAATTCCGTGCATAATTTACCGCGGACTTTTGCGCCAAAGGCTTCGTCTGCGCGATGTGTATACCAATTCTTTGCAGCACTTGTACCGTGACCGAGTCGAACACGGACTGTGGAAACTTGACATCTCATGCTTGAAATATCTGTCCTTCAGATAATTAGGATGGTTGATAAGCTTATATTTAATGTTGGTCACAATGGGATCGGGAAAGCAGAGGTCAAAGGATACTCATTTGAGGCCGTTTGCCGGCTATGAAAATTTATGGTATGACACCTTCAGGAATGCCCAAGCCGGTCATAAGTGGGGAGCAAATGACACCCGCCGAAAGGCCGCTAGTGTATTTCCAGGCGGAACAGAGAAATCTATCTCTACGAATGTTGTGCTAGTCATAAATTCAGCCATGCGCTAAACGGAGCAATAACTTGTCGTGCAAAATAATGGACAACATCTTTTTCAGAAAGATGCTTTCAGCATGAAAAGTGATAAATCTGCGCTTTTCTCCTGGTGAAGCATTGGCGAGTCATTTGTCAAAAATTAAAAGCACTTCTGGCGCAATCATGGCGCTGCGATTACTTCCATGCAGGACACTAATCTGTCCAGATTGATGGCGATAAACTTTCCAAGGGGCCAAGCGTAGACCTCGGGAAGCAGAAGCGGCAGTATTCCGATTTCTCAGGATGAAATGTGAAGAGTGATAAAAAAATCACGGTCTCTCGCGTGTGTTTCTACTATGATGGAAAAGACGGCTGTATTTGAAGTGTACGTCTAGTAGAACGATATAGAGCAGTCGTGGGCTGTTAGGTCCTGTGTCAGAACTGGTGAAGAGTGAATGTCAACCGTATATCGCGTGTAGAGAAGTTGACCCAGATGATTTTTCTCGTCGCGATGCATGAATTCTGCTGAGTCAGCAATAGTACGGACCAGCAAAGCTCCACAAGTAAGTGTACGGGAATTGTTCGCTCATAATAAAAGCGACTGGAATAGTCCTAAGGGTTTAAAGTCTCTCCTCACCACCTCAGGCAAAATACCTTATAGAGCTGCAACATTATCCATTGATACATGTTGTGAGACGGTGTGGTCACCGAAACAACATGGTTAGTACCAGAGAAATGGTCACACGCCATTCGAAATAAACAAATCTGTCATTAAAGATACTCGCAAAGCCCTAAGTGCGAGAAATGAAATCGCTCTCCTCAAGGATCATAAGGATCTTTTTGATTCTCTATAATGAAGGATAATTGTGATGGTTGATATAATTTGCGAGATACCTAAAGGGAGTTTAAGAAATTGCCTTGATCCCTGGAGCCAAATGTTGCGTCAGCGGCAATGGCCCGTACCAAGCAAACAACATGACGTCATCTACGACTTTTCGAAGCGAAGCAAGTGTGGCAATATACTTTTTTGTCGCTTCATAGCGCGGTGAACTCTAGCCGCAACAGATATTATCACAAACCAAATTATGGATTTTTTAAATATATATTGGTATATCAAAAGTTCTATTACTTAAAATATATTCTTAAGCAATCTTTATAAATTCGTTAGAAAATTTTTATTTTCTAATAAGATCAACTCCATTTCCATTCGCAGAATCTCGCTCAATTGGAACTGCTTCTCAACGAGGCTCGCGTGTTCGCTAGACACTGCAACTTAATTTGTTGGAAGCAAACGACTTCCACGCTCAACGAGCCCTGTGTCAACGACACTGAAGTCACCAAGTCTCGCTGGTTCTGACAGCGAACGCGGGTAGTGCCTAACTTCGTCTCTTGCTCGCGGTGCAATGTTGAACAGTGCGTCCGCGGCATCGAGGGATATCCATTCTAGGCTCGATGAGCACAAGCGTCGCGTTTTGCGAGCGCTATCAATTACGAGTGACCTCGTTGAAGATATGGAGGTGGTCGACTACGAGTCTGACACCCCTTTCCCAAACGGGATGGCGAGGAAGGCGAGCTGCGCCAGCGGCGTGATACGAGCCCTGCTCGCGCCTTGCGGACCCCATGCCCGTTTCCTGACTCCTCATCAACCGAGGAACGTGGTGCAATCACCAATGACTTCGACAGGGAACAGAGGCGGCAGCTTGAAGTTGCCCTAAGGCCGCTCTGAAGCGCGCCCATCCATGGCCGGTCATTGACCCTCGTGTGACATATGGCTTCCGCCCAGCGGATCCCGCTGTGGAAGCGAAGGACGCGGTATCTCGATTGTTACGCGTCCGCATCATCGGGCCCCGGCCAAAACGAAGGATGAACTTGCCACACGAAAACCTCTTCGAGCTCGTTTTTTGGTTCCACAAGAATTTCCGCTGGAAGCTTATCGCACTCGTCTGAGTGCTTAACGCGGTGGCTCTCGTGTACCCGCAATGCGGACAATACCTGTAGTCCTTGGCCCTGGCGAAAGCGCTACATATGACATAGCGATCTTTGAGCGATGGGTGCAACGGCACCGAAAACTTTCCTCACTGTACAACCTATAGTTGAGCCACAACGAAGTGGACGTGCGTGTGAAGCGACACCTCCGATTTGATTTTGCCACACTCAAAGCACGCCGTCAACTTTCTTCGGATTGTCGCCCTGCGCTGTATAGGTTAACTTTTAACGCTCCCGCGAGCTCTGTGTCTGCGACTGTAAGAGCTCAGGGCTACTGCTTGAGCACATTTCATGGCCCTTCTACTTCCCTGGCTATTACCGGGAAGCGCGGGCCTCTGATGACCCGGGACGTCGTGATCTTTTCGACCAAAAGCGTCCACGGCAACCGGGCCATCTTGCCGAAGTGGCGCCTCAAACTCCCACGAGTTCTCGGAGACGGGTATCCCCACCACTTCACCAGATATTGGGTTTGACCCTGGTGACGACGTCGTCTCACTAGACGTGACAGTGGACGTCACCGTTCTCATCGAGAAGAGTCGGTGGCGGGCGGTGACGAC
>NW_020189454.1:13468-15419 GCF_900000015.1 Plasmopara halstedii
CAGAAATCCGAGACTCAGAGAGTGATTAGCAAAAGTTGATATACTATCAACGTCGTGGATGTCTTATCGGATACAAATGCCGAGATTATTGTGCGCACATTTTAGACAAAGTCGACGAGTTGTATGACATGAACGAGCGGCCGACCACATTCATCTACAAGGGAGGGTCAACAGGCATGGGGAAATCACAACTTGCATTTGCATTGGGTGGCCGACGACCTTGGTATTACTGGCTAGCCACTCCAGTTGGATCCGGTTCTAAACGTCTCTGTAGCAATTTTACCTCAATATCGAACGCATTTGCTGCGGTGGTTGAAAAAGACTTTCCAGAGAAGCATATCAAGCATTTATCAGAATGATCTGTTCAGCATCCGTTGGAAATTCAAAACCGTCAAATGTTTCTATGTCTTTTTGTGATTCGATATGTTCCATTAGAAATATCGATCGCCGCATTTACATTGAATGATATTGTGTGTTTTTTTTCACGTCATGTTGAAACAAGTTGTCGATTCTTCAACTTTCTATCCATATCGGTGTTATTTATAATTTGTAATATAACATTCAAATAATTTTGGAATGGACGGTATAATTGATACTTTTTGTAGGGAAAATATGCGCAGCTCTTGGCGATATCGCATTCAAACGTCATCGCTTGCGGAGAGACGACGAAGTGAAGGATATAACTGCACAAGGTCAGTCGTTGGCGACGAACGCCATGCCTTGGAAACCCACATGCCTTTTTCCGCCAATCAACAAAGACGTACTGTTGTATCTGGCGATCTTGGGTGGGAGCCAAAAACGGAATGATCCTCTTCGACACATTTGTGAAGTCTTCTGCATATCCTTTAAATAAATTACTTGCAGACATGCTTCTATTGGTATTTCTGCAATGCATCTCCATCTTCTTCCACAACTTGTCTTGAAATTCACCAAGGAAACCCTCAAAGAAGTCATTAAATGGAATGCCTTGTACACCATTTCGCCATGAAGAAGTAAATATTCTAGTGCGTGATCATATTCTCAAACGACTTGTAGTTGTTAGACACAGCGTTGGAACAGAAAACACTTTTGTTTTCGCAAAAATGCACTTGATAGAGTAATGCTTATTGCCTTTGTAGTCGTACTAGCTTCATCCAATTCGGAGTGGCGGCCATTCATTTTGACACTAATCGTAATGTTTGCAGATTTGGCCATTTGGTCCGAGCTTGCAATGCGGGTAGACGTACAAGATGTGGAGAGTGAGCACGAAAAAGCAATTTTTCTTTGTGAGTGCAAGTATTGGGACAAGAACGTGGATATATCTGCAATGAGAGCGATCATTGATGGACTGAACCAGAAATGGCAATTGGAGGTCGTGCTGCTTTTTTGTATGAAGCTGGCAAGTTACTGTAAGGAATGGGAAAATCCAGACATTGGATGTGTCAAAGTTGATTTTTCAACCCAACCGAAACAATCGAAGACGTCTGCTCGTCGAAACATGCAATAACTATTAATTTATACTCCAAGGGGAAATCTGCGGCGCATGTATCTTTCGATGGAAGAGTCAAGCAAGCTCAGCGGAGCAAACGCTGCCAATTTCGCTGTCTGTAGCTTCCAAAACGCGTCATTTGCACATGTTGAGAGATTTTAAATTTGTGACTTTGATTTAAATATCTTGGAACACTCCCGCTTCGAGCTCATAAACGCTTTTTCTTCGTGTATTCTCAGACTGACATGTGCACAGGCATCGTCCAGCACGCGGCATAGCTCGACCTCGCTTGTTTCAACCACAAATTCCACTACTCGTTCCATAAAATACCTTGCGAATCGTGCACGAGAATGCATCACAATGTCTTGCACAACAGGATATTTTGCCACAATTTTCAGCCACGTTTGTTGGTCTTCCAATGTATCCAGCACTATTTGATAGCTGGGAAATACTGGAACAAGCGCTAACCATCCGATCTCAACG
>NW_020189454.1:15429-59234 GCF_900000015.1 Plasmopara halstedii
AAACCAATACAAGTGTAGCGGATCGCAATCCGCTACCTCCAAAAGTAGTTAGTACCTTAACTAAGGCTAATAAACTCTTTGGTTTCAAATTCAAAACTGAGTTTTATTTTTTTATTTGCGGCAAAGCCGCCAAATTTAAAATGATACGATTTCCTAAATATTTCTAGTAAAATTTAAATACATGCATAGCTACTGGCCACCTAGCCACATACCGTATGCTTGTTTGGACCATGCCATCTCGTGTGACACCCCCACCCTGTTACCAGGGTACGTGTAACCCGGTTGCAAAAATTTTCCCTGAGCTCCTTCGCAGCAGCTCATTTGCAAAATCAACGCTTCGTAGCCCTGTTACCTAGCAATAGCTTTTTGAGATGCTTGTAGCAATGAATTTGGTAGCTTATCAGCTTTATTTTGCCGTTTTGTTTTACACAAATCATGTATGTGATCTTTTGAAATCAATCTATTTACATCGTGGAAAATTAATGTATTGCAATGTGCGATCGAATACAAACTTGCGTCAGTGATTCCATTGATCTGAAGACCCAATCCACCGTGCGGCCTACAAGAGCTAGCCGTCACGGTGTTGATATTATGCAGGTTGTCGCTCTCGCTGGAGCCTGCGATGAAGTGAATACTATTTGTTGCTTGTGACGAATATGCGATTGACCGAAAATCACTAAATGGTCTGGTCATTCGGGTGGCAGGTTCAATCAATCATGAAGAGCATTGCTTAGAAGATTTAAGATCGTATAAATGTATCCGTCCCTTTAAATGCAAGGCTAAAATCTTGTAGTAAACCAATCCCTCAGCATTCGTTTTCAAGATCATGACCAATCAACTGCTATTCTGTAGCACGTCCTTGCTATGAATCGGTGCGCATTAAGCTTATTGTAAGCCTGCACTCCTCACCACTTGTCGTAAGCCTTCCTGACGTAGAAAATCGGCCTCGAGTGGATAGATTTACTCTCATAACCATTTTGAGCGTGGCACAGAAGAAAGCATTTACGACGTCAAACCATCCCATATGTGACACAATATATAATTTTGAAAATCAGATCTGTCTCATGATGACTTATTATTCCGGGTGTAATATTTGTGGCGGATCTTTCATCAACTCTTCGTCATAATTTTTCGACAAAGGATGAAGAATGTATAGATTCCTTGGGACAGTATCTCAATTTTAGCACTAAAACCCCTCTATAATTGACCTCAATATAAAGCTTATTCGTGCTAGATGATGAGCATAACTTCTCCTCCGGAACAAACCATACCAATTTGGTGATTTTCCCATCTTGCAACATCTTGCGCATGTTATCTGGAAGTTGATCGTAGCACGTAACGAGTAATACTACGCGGGTAAAGAGGAGAGTACAAAATGTTTCAAATTGTGAAAGCAATTCGACACAAGTGCCTCTTTTACCACAGTAACTTTCTTACATCTCACACAACACAAGCCGCTTGGCTTATTGTTAAATCCCGACCTTTCATATATCAACTTAAGTGTACTCAGCAAACCAGAATGTGTGGTCAAAATATAAAGAAAACTTTAGTGGTTACTCGAATTGAATTGTGGCACGACAACTACCTCGCATGATGTCTTCACGGCGATAAATGCAAACTAATTAAGTCAGTATTGATCGAAGACATCAGTCGGCAGAAATTTACCCAAAGGTTACGCCTGCTGGTGAGAAGGTAACAGCAAAAGTGAATATATTTTAGCCATAATGTCTCCACCGACATAGCACACATGTTCGGCACAAACTAAGTATCGTTATCTCTGCTTAAACTAAAACTTCATCCGCGCTTTTGGCATAGCATCTTGATCGTCAATTTCACTGTATTTGCACTTATGTTTCTCGTATCATGAAATACCGCATCAAGAGAACAAGCCCTCATCAGACTTGTTGACTTGACGAAATTTGATGCACATGGGTTGATAGAAACTTATACTTCATACACACGTCTACGTATGCTGCAAATCGAACTCTAATTGTTGCACTCATCGCCAATGGTGAATGTATCCTAGTTACAGATCTCAGAACATGCGCGTTTCAAGAATATCTACCTCTTGATCCAAAAATTGCTCAATTAAAAATTCGATGGCCAAAAAAGCTGCTTACTGCTCAGCTATTTTTAATTTTCAGACTTTCCATATCCTGTTTCAACTTATTAGCGATTCCACCGTCAACCTTGATGCTAGTTGCTCGTCCACAGCCCCGTGAAGTCATGTTGAACTTTCTTGTAGTACTGGCAAATATTGATGATGTATGGGTTAGAATTCTTAATGCGATTAATCAATAGTCAGGCTTAGACTTTATGGATCTCCTTGGGTTATCATTACTAATTTTAGTGAATCCGTTCAAATTTGCCTGGTCGTCTGTTACCTATGCACATGCAAGCACTTTCCATCTCCTGTCGTTAAACGAAATGACTTTGATAGTTTCACTCTCTGTGATTACCGATAAAGGCTTCGTGCAGTCTGTTGCTCGTCTTCAAACACAACCTTAGTACACGTGTCCATTTATTCCCACCGCATTGCAAGATCCATGTCCAAGATAACTCATAGCATATCGTGCGTTTTCTCAATTCGATTGAACTTTTGAGTGAAATTTGATTTCTTATATTCTAATCCAAATTATTGCTAAATCCCACGCTGGATCCATCGAAAGTTGTGAGCTATCATTCACTGTATTATTTTCTGCATGTTCATCACATAAATAACTAAGCAAGTACTGGGAAAAGCTACTACGACTTTCAACACAGCAATCAATGTAACGGGATTAGGTTGCGACTCAAAGTATGACCTAGAAAGTTTTACGCAAAATACTGTGTTTTACAATGCTCAGAGATTGAAGTCGTGCACTCCACCCAGGAGCAAGACTGAGAGCCGCCTCAGTAATCAAGTGCTCACTTTGCTTTGCTATTTCAGGAGTGACATCTCATTGTATCTAAACTAATACTACATGTCAATGATATAATATCCATTAGTCAAACTTTCTTTATACTGCTCGACACGAGGCCAAAGGCCACGCTCAGTTTGGAAATCTTATCGTCTACAGTTGTACCAATGCCTTGGTGCCTCTAAGATTTGCACAATTACACAAATGGGTTATGCGAGTTATGTCAATTGTTCAAATGTGAGTTGTATGATTACACAGAAGTATAATTTACACGCGCTCAATGTCACAGTATGTACTTCGTTTACCCCCTTGAACCACACTACGGTTCACGCTTATATTGTTTTTAAAAGACATAGCCCAAATGTGAACGTTGAAAGAGCAACTTCTGTGCTTGTAGATACAAACCACTTCTTGCAACATACAGTGCCGATTCCTGATAGCATAATCGCATCGGATGTCCACTCCCGTACCTATCCAAATGGCTTAGCATGACCCTGACAAAGGCGCTGTTCTTATGGCCGAAGATCTTAAAATAATTGTTGGTGTGGAGCCTGAGGTGTTCTCCAAAAGGAGGCTTGAGTGGGTTATCCCTAGCCCTAACCTCAAACATCGAATGACGCCTCTAGTTGTTATTGAGGCGTCTGTTTTGCTCTAACCCTTGCGCACCAATTGCATGTGCGCACAAACGTGCTTACTAAACTCATATATTTTGGTCCAGAAGTATATTGCGCAGAGTGAGCAGTATGCCATTTTCCTTCCAAGGTGGCCATCCAAGGGAAAACATGTGCGTCGTATAGTATTCTGTATCTCATGAGGGACCAACACATGCTAAGTGGCATGTAGGTCAGTGCTAAATTGAAGCAAGCCTAATGATAAGGAATGGCGGTGCAGCGACAGAGCGGTATCTGATCTCAACTTCTTGCTTCCCAGCGCTTTTTCAGCATAACACATGTTTCGGTGGACTCGTACGCTCTACGTATCACCTTATCGATTGGCTACATCACCACTGTGAGATGCGATGTTTCATAGCTGGGGTGACGCAAAAGCGCGATTGTCACCACACACATCTTTCCGACCGATATATTCTATTTGGCCAATAAGAGCAGCCATCTTGCCGTTCGCCGGCGACGACATTGCTGTGCGCAACGGCATGATCTGTGTAGATCAAACGTGTACACAATAAATGAAAGCAAACTTCATTGCATGTAATTTCTTCTCGTGAGATAGGTAGTTCTGCTTAGATACCTAAACACGATAAGACTAGAATGCGATGATGCGTTCATATCCATTGGTATCTGCTTGAAGTAAATGATATCCCATGTCAAAGACTGAACTGCCACGGACAACCTGAAATGATCGATTCAGACCTGAAAAAGCCAGAATTGAGGTTGCCTGAAACTTTCTTCCACAGTCTAGAAGACCGCCTCATCTGCCGTGTACCAGCAGGATTGACATCTTTTCTTACAAATTGGTCCGTGGCAGTACATAAACTGCACCATCCTTGTTCAAGCAGTTGGCCAGGTCAAGACAATTCCTAATTTTTTTAAAACAGAAATACTGGCCGATCTTCGATGACCTTGGTCTTTGCGAATTCTTTTCGCAGGCTATGTTACTCATTCAAGTCATCATGAAAGAGGGTTTTGTCAGCATCAAAGTCATTTCAAATCTTGCTAAAGCGCATACACTCGAACACTACTCACTACTGTTGGATGTTTCTTCGCATCTAATGTTCGATTCTTTAAGAACTATGAGCGTATCGTACCCAAAACGGGTTGTTCATGGTGCAATACATCCTGAACACCTGCGTGACAATATATTTCAGTTCCGCTGGTGAGTTCGACAGTCCACATGGCATAAACAGTTAACCCCAGAGCATCCCGCTTGGATTTTACACTGCAAAAACATCGATGTCTCTCATGAGCACTCGATAGCGACATCAACTAGGTTAAGAAGACCGAACATAGTGCGACCAATCAGGTAGCTCTCTAGCATGGGATTGACGTTTGCGCTGGAACAATGGATACGACTAGCTCACGTTAAGCACGTAATGTGCCACTTGCCGTTACCTTCCCAACACATAGAGCCCCATCGTTTCTCTCTCGCATCAATATGGGGACACACCGTCCCTTGGCAAAGTCGATGGTGTGTGACACAGTGTTTTGGTTCCGGAAACCAAGTCGACACAAATCGCATCCCGTCAGAACGAGTGGTATGTCTTCTGTCACCACGTTGTGATATTCCTTTAGACAAAAATTACAGCATCCTCATCAATAACCAACCCCCTCGTCGAACGGAAGGCCATGCGAGTGTTTACAATGTTAAATTAATGAAGAAAGAAAAGACCAGCTCTTTTTTCAATTTCAACCGTACTTTTGGTGGCTTCACCGTTTTACAAATTACCCAGAGGAACAATTTCTCATGCTGAAGACTTTTAATTCCCCAGACTATCCCGATCACTTTATTTACTAACTTAATATTTTTCTCGCCACCACAACGCGGATCTTTACTGCCCCGTATGGTGGGTCTGTCACACGGTAAAGCTGTCTATCAATACCATCCCATTATGTCAAATATGAGCCACATTCTTTTCTTCAGAACTCGGTTGCTTTGCTGCCGCCCGACTTTACAGAAGACCGCGAAACACAGTTGCTCGTGGATCCACTGATTCTGATGCAGAACAGCGCGACATGCAATCGCTCTTCCTCCCCACTAACGCTTGCACAGCACATCACTTTGCAGCTGTTGCGAACAACCTCACCATATATCATCTGACGAACTCGATTTGCCGTATTTTATTCATGTATCAGCCAAAATAAACTCTGGAGACATCTTGGGATTGCAGATCACCGTCGCATCTGCCTTTCGAACTCTGTCAGATAGTAAACAATATCCCTGCTAGATAGTTTGAACAAGTCCATATCCTGCTTCGAAAATCAGGTATTTTCATGTCTGCTTTAGATTCTTGGTAGAGGTGAATTCAAGACTCACCAGATAATAGATGCTTGGCACTTGAAGCTATCGATTTCTACTCGATCCTGGCTCATAGCGTCCGAGGAGCACCATATTCGGCATGAGATCGAACTATGAGTCCAGATACAGGCAAGACAACGTTTCACGCTGTCAAAGTCCTCATCCTTCGCATAAATCTCAACTCAATCGTCAAAATGTTGGCGCGGAAAACTGTATCTCTATTTGACATCTATAATACCTCTGTGTACTGTCTACAGGAGTCGACATCCACGCATCGTACATAATTGCACGATGCTGCTGAGTCTATCAGGACTTTCCATAGCTTCACAGGGCCCGTGACGTTTATGTTCATAACCAATAATCTTTTGGCTGTGAACTCCGCCTCTCTTTTACAAAAATCGCCCCTATGAACGCTCATTTATATAGTGAATGCGTTCGCTCTGAGCTACAATAAAATCCAATTATTTCCAATGGAGCGTTCTGCGCCGACTGGATTTGATGTTTTCTGTGAGTTTCCATCGGTCGACCCTATGTCAGAACCCGACCCTTCGTACCTAGACGAGAGAAAAGAAGGGCGCAGGTGATTCGTACTATCACATATGGGGCATCTGCGACTTCATCGTAGCTGCTCGATAGCTAAAGCTTTATCGCTTACTGAGGAGAAAGGCCAAAGGCCATTGCCTCTGGCGTGGTCGTGAACTTTTCGTCTCTGGAAATCCTAGTGGCCTTCGCGGCGCATAAAAATTGTATCTGCTTCGAGTGTGATACCCACCACACTTGATAGGGGGTGGATGCGAAAGATCTTGAAGTAAATTGGGGACCTCATAGAATTGGTAATTCTTTGAGAAAACTTACCGCCATCGGGGCGGTACGAGGTTGCGACTCCTAGACATTGTCCGCTAGTTCCTGCCTCGGTGAAGGGTAAAATCAGACCTGGAATGTGCAAACTTTGCCGGATTGGGCAGTGCAAACACCCGCGACATCTGTCGTTTCAAATCATTCATACTGATAGCACCTCTACCGCAGAGGGACTGCAAGAGTTTTTGACCAATCCTGTGTGCGACCTCATAGCGTTAGAACTTCAAGCATGCACAATCTACCATATGCAGTAAAAATTGACGCAGAATGTCGGCGCAAAGTGTGGAAAATTACTTTTCTTTACCAAATTCGCTTTGTGCTTCGCTCAAAAGTAAGCTTCAGTGACTAATTCCTTTGTAAGGGAAAGTTTCGTGTCACACAGTGTTTGGTTCCGGGAACCAAGTTAATTTCATAACATATCCTCTACTCGGGAGGTACCAGATGTGGTGGATCCTTCGTCACCACGTCGTGCTGTTCGTTCGACAAATATTAACTTGAGGTGGCACTATCCTTCAGATTGCCGTCTCACTCTTTCAACTCAGAGCTTTGCATGTGTTCTCAATGACAGATCCTTCCATGACTGGTGACTCGCTCAGCTCCTCCACCAGTACCAGCCGTATTATTTCGGTGACCTTGTCGATTTGTAATATCATCTGGGGATTATTCACCCGGCTCTTTATATGCATCTCGCTTGACGGAGTGAAAGAAGACTTACAACCCCAGCAACTAGCGGATTACTCCATTCACGCGAAAACAAACTTTCTTGCCACTCACTTGTGGAGCTTCACTACTTCTCATAGTGGGTCTGTAACACGATATTAATGACTCAGCAGTACGACATATCGTGACAAGATTGAAACGATATTCTTTCAATTACGGGTTGGCACTTCTACTGGAAACTTACAATTACAGTAATTTACCGGCCCTAAAACAGCCCGTAGCTGTTTTTATCGTCCCTACAGCGATACACTTTGAAGATCGAGTTTTCTCAGCTCCTATTCGATACGTCGTTCGCGGCATTCCAGCCACAGACTATCTAGAATTAAATCTTTTCATGTTCAGGACAAGACACTGTTCTACGCTGTCAAAGTTCTCAATCTTCGATTGAAACTACAATATAATTTTCGACGCTTTACCAGTGTTCACATCACGAGACGCATAATTATGGTATCCATACTTGACCCACGCGTACTGTCTACCGTTTTCAGTAAACGTGCGTAGTACGTGATTACACGATATGTCAGGACTTTGAAGGCTTCACAGAGCCAGTGAAGCTGAAGTCAACATCCATCACCCCTGAACTGCAAACCTCACCTCGCTTAAACTAATTTGTTTCAGTTAAGGCTGGGATCCATTGTCTATTTCCACCGCAAAAAAAACAATCAGATATAATTTTTTAGCTTGATGGACTTCGCCATTCGCCGCTACGGGTCCGTCGAATCCCGACATTTAGATCTTTTCAGCCGAGAGTGGAGGGGGCAAGAAAGGCAAAGTTGTTTCGAACTGTCGTAGATAAAGCAACTGCAAGTACCGCGCAGCTAAGAAGCAACTAAGAGAATGCTCTCTTCTATTTTTCATGGCTGAGGTCTATCGTCTCTAGACCAATATAGACCTCCATCCGACCCATCCCTCCTCGCGCGTAGCCTCGTACACTAGAGACTATAAGCGAAACGCACTGTTGCTCTGTTTTGATAACGGCAAAGCATGGTCGTAAAAATTCCAACGGGAGTGATTTCACCCGCTTTGACCTTCGGCTTTCAAGGCTGAGACTGTGTGTATCATCTGTTTGCCACCGGCGTCCGGCTGAGGCACAATTGGATGTGCTTTCGCAAAACTGGCAAAAAATCATAGAAGAGCGATTGCCAAATTCGGCGCTTTGACTGCCAGGATTTCTAGTCCAGTTGAGACAAACAATAGTCATGATCCTATCGAGCTGATCTGGTTGTTCAGAAAAAATGTACTCTAACATTCCATGTCGCATCCCCGCACAGCTATAAGTCTTCCGCTACTCGGTCGTAGGATTGACTACAAGAGCTTTTAATAGGCCATTTAGACATTACATGAAGGTACATTTCTTTAACTCCTGTATGTATTGTGGGAATACATGACAGAAGATTACAGTATGGTAATTCCAAATGCATACGTGATTCCTTGTATAGATCCACAAACATTTTGTGTGACGCAAAATGCTGGTTCTTTTTGGCGATCTGTACTGGTGACGAAACCGACGTGTCTTCGTCCTTAGAAGTGGGTGGGGTAATCCAGTCACTTCTACTGGATACTTTCCACAAAAGTTAAAGTTCAAGCTATCGAAGTGGGTGGCGTAAGTCGGCTCCTTCTACTGGACACTTTCCATGAAAGTTGAAGTTCAAGTTTTCAAAGCTCAAGCTCCGTACACCCTCGATTTATAAATCAGGAGCCCAAGGTTTTACTTGTAAAACCTCCAGGAGATCTTGGGGTGTTTTGCATGTAGCTAGGAACTATAACTCACTTTATTTCAGTTGCAAATTTACCTTTAAGTCATCATATCGTTCTTCTTTCCTCCAAGTCGGGACTGTCCTTCTCCCCCCACGTCGGGAATCGCTTCCTCGTTGCACAAGCGTGTGTGTTGTGTTTGAGGGACTGTTTGCGAACAGCGCACTCTTACAGTGCTACCAAGTACACAGGGGTTGCCATGAATTCTGCACCAAAAAGGCTTTGACTCCAAGAATCTGCGATAACAAACTCACAAAATATTTATTGCGTACAGAACCAGGAGCGGAACCGAGAGCTTCTAACTTAGCTACTTCCTGCGTTGCTCTGCAAATTCAATAATACATAGGATTGAGAATTAATTCTATCTAGACTAATGCGTAAAATAAAAGCTATCTCTCGTCATTATTGTTTGACATGCGGCTAACAGCCTCCGTGTACCATGAATCTCTTCCTGAAGGAGTCCCATCATATTCATATATACCTGTATATGTACACTTTTGTGTAATGCCATTTGAATCATTTATTTAAAGTACTAACTTACCCGTTATGGATAGAAACATTACAATGAACTTGGTAGCGGGGTTTCTTGTCATAATAAATACTCGTAGTAAGGCAGATGCAGCTTGCAGAGCGTGCCAGCGGATTCCGGTGGTCAGACGACGTCAATATTGACATACAGGGACATCATCTGACCAGAATTTCGGAATGGTTCAAGTCAAAAGAATACGAAAAGAGCTGCTCACGTCAATATGCGCAATACAGAGGTTATTTGCACCACAACAACCGCGGCGGAAAACATGGAGACTTTGACGACGGCGAATAGCGGTAAGCGAAGATGATGAGATCACGATTTCGATTTCTGGTAGTGAGTGCATCGTGTTGGTTGCGTGGATAAGCTTGCGCTATACAACATCGTTCACTGGGTAGATTCTGCGGTAGGAAGGACAATGCTGTCTACATCAATAAGGTGCGAACGGACTGTTTTCGGTAAACTGAAGGGCTGATCTACTTTATGCAAAACGGAAGAAAGATTGAAGTAAGCGATAGGCAGCAACTGCTTCAATATTTGAACAGTGCTCAGTGCGCTACGTACAACTCCACGTTTAGTCCGCAATCCATGCTCAGGACTCTTTTCCAATACACCTTCGGTGTTCGACAGCTCGGATACTCCGATATTCAGCACATTGACAGTCCCGGTCTAGTGCCCGCGCCAATATTGTTTTTGCTTCCTAGCGGAGGTGGGTTCATGTCTCAATAAAGCTCCACCAGTAGACGTGCGTGGAGCGCCCAAGGTCTTCGACCTTCAATCGATCCATGGTCCATGGTGCTCCAACGAAGGACAAGGTCATACCTTGAACCCAAGTCTAAGACTATGCAGCGTTCCACGCTATCCAAGTCAAGAAACTTGACACCGAGGTCCACGGGGACCCTCGGCACAGTGACACATGTTCCCGTCGCTAAGCGAACAGTGATGGTGTCGCTCAAACGTGCTTCCAGCGCCTCAGCATACAGCTAACTTTCTTCGACCGTGGAGCGTCGAACATAATTACCCGACGCCCCGGAAACGATCTGAATCTTCCATGGCTTCTTTAAGCCTTTCACGGTCGCTTTTACGACCAGCAAGCCCGGCTTGCATACACATTCCGTGTCTAAGAGCACGGAGCTCTTCGGGGCTAGGCCCTGCTGCCCTCTACCTCATTGAGTTTCAACAGAGCTCAGTTCTTCCGCAGTAGGGCTTCCGCTCCTACTGGGCTTTGTCATTTCCCCGCGACAAACCAGACTGGTGAGAAGCGGAACATCAGATCGATTAATTTTCACGCGCCTTGCGCATGGGACAACCAGTGAGGGTGACGGGTGTCTCCACAGACAAAACACCGTCGGGTGTCTTAACGCTGCCTGGTAGCTCGGAGCTCTCCCTCCTCTTTTTCAGCATAGCTGAGACTTATTGGCTTAGGCCCGTTCGAGGAGCCCTAGGGTGCGCATTCCAACCAAGTCGTGCCGATTTAAAGTTGAATTCGACATCCAAAGCACATTCACCACTCTTCGAAAGAAGACGTGTGCACTCAGAAGACTTCCATTCTGGTCACGCCAGCGCGAAGGCCCTCCATAAAGGCGGTCATTGCGACCGGCTCGGGATGAGGATCTGCTGCCATCCCGGCAATAAGAGTTCTCAACTCCTGGACAAAGTTTGCCAACTCCTTCTTGCTCTGTGTATACGATCACACGTGATATGCCTGGTTAGGCTGTGAGAACCATTCTCGCGCTCGGCCTTCGATCGTAGAGATTGCTAGCGCCACTTTTTACTTCTCGTTCTGGAGCATGGCGGATGCTATTGCATCTCGGCCTCTCTCATCCAGAGCAGGAGATTCTCTCCATCCTTACCCTCGAAGGTCTTGACGCTCACCATGAGCGGCCTGGGTCGGGAGGAGTCATCCATCGTCGACAGCGACGTCTTCTTCTCTAGGTGCTCGTTTTCATAATTTGAAAACGCCTCTAGGCTCGCACTTATCGCATTAGGTCCTTGCGAAGCAAGGTATTGCACGCCCTCAGAGCCAAGCAGGGACACCAGCTTTTTATGCCCGTCCTTGATAACCTGGAGCAAATAGGAGCTTTGAACCATCCTCATAGAGGATCAGTCGTAACGACTCAGGTGTAGTTTGACTATGACTGCTACAAAGTGCAGCAGGTTAGCCCTTTGCTTAGAGGAAGCTTACTAAGGTCACCGACCTTACGTTGTATACGAGTGTAACGTATCGCAATCCGCTTACTCCAAGAGTACTCAGAACCTTAACCAAGGTAAAGGGACTCTTCGTTTAAAATTTAATTGTCTTTATATGCGGTAGAGCCGCCTATATCTCAAGCCTCAGATTTTTCGAATTAAATAGAAACACCTAGTTTATATGTATAACTGCTGGCAGTTCGGCCACGTAGTGGCTTCTTGTTACGGTGTAGCCACACCATTGTATGATTACTAGAACTTGTGTAATTCACACCTTTGTACGGTCACACCATTTTGTTTGACCCACCCTTTTATACAAGGGTACGTGTATCCCGTTTCATCTTGCCAAGAAACTGATAATCCTGTGCTAATAATTCTCGACTTAAATTGCTCCGAAATTGATTCTCATCGTCGTGAATCGACGCGATAGTAGTATAAAAGACCAAGGCTACGGACCAACACCAGCTTTATAGCGCCTTGGTATATTGTAGGCACCTAATAATTTTTTTAATTCTTCATTAGTCAGCAGCTTTTTAGTCAAAATGTTGTTTTTTAGAACAAAAATCTCTAATATTCACTCCTCCATATATATGTAACCTAAACGTAAAATCAATTCTTACATTAAAAATTACTCTGATAATATTTTAAATTGATTTTTGGCTGATGGCAGCTCCATCGGCTTGTGTATATGCGGCGCTAGGAACAAATTTAGGTGCGTCTTCCATCCTTTGATCTATAATCGCTATTTTTTAAACTAATCTTTATATTCAATATAGGCGAGAAAGTCACGAATCTGGAAAATGCTGTGGTTATGTTGACAGAAATGGTTGGAGCAGTAGAAGCGACTTCGTGTCTCTATGCTACAGCCGCACAATATGTCGAGAATCAACCATTTTATTATAATATTGTCATCAAGATTCATACAAAACTTAAGGCACAAGACGTACTTGTGGCTTTCAAAACCATCGAGAGGAAGATCGGACGCACTCCAACAATAAGGCAAAGTCTTCATTGGACGGTTATGTGAAGTATTATACTAATCGTGTTAACTTTTAGATGGGGACCTCGACTTATTGATATCGACATATTGTTTTACGACAATGTACACGTTACAATGGATACAAAGGAAGGGTTTTTAATCATTCCTCATGAACGTATTGCTGAACGAGACTTTGTACTCGCTCCATTATGTGATTTAGCTCCAGGTAGAGTATCATAGATGCTACAAGAGAGAATTATGTGCCTGATGAAAATTGTATTTTCAGATCTAATTCATCCAGTGTTAAAACAGCCCATACGAAAGCTATACGCTACACTTCAAGCTAAGCAGCAGCATGTGTCACCTGTACCAATGTTACCAATAATTAAAACATCACCGTGGCCATTGAGAAAAAAGACGTTTATTATGGGAATTGTGAATGTTACACCCGATAGTTTTAGTGATGGTGGTGGGCTGGATACAGTTGCTGCTGCAGTACAAAAGGCGTTAGATTTGGAACGTGGCGGAGTAGAGATAATTGACATTGGTGGAGAGTCGAGTCGTCCAGGAGCGGATCCAGTGACGCTTGAAGAGGAATTAAGGCGCGTTTTACCCGTGATTCGAAGACTTCGTGAATGTAGCAAAGTGGCAATTTCAATCGATACGACAAAAGCCGACGTTGCACGTGAAGCAGTGAAAGCAGGAGCAAATCTTGTCAATGATATATCGGCAGGTCAAAACGATTCTGAAATGTTGGCTACTGTCGCGAAATTACGTGTTCCGGTAAGTGGTGCAATGTGGGCGTTTAACAACATTGAAATTAATGACATGACTTGATAGATGGTGCTAATGCACATGCGAGGCACACCAAAAACAATGACTGGACTAAAGGTTTACTTTGAATGAACTTAAATTGTAGCTGGAATGATGACATTTCTGTCCTTTAATCATATGTAGGAATATCAGGACGTTGTAGCAGAAGTCAGTGATGATCTTAAAGAACGTATTGCAGCTGCTGAAGCAGCAGGAATCTATCGATGGAATATTATTCTCGATCCTGGTATCGGATTTGCGAAAGCTCGCGTTCTCAACCTTAAGCTTTTGCGAAATCTATCAAATGTAAAGCATATTTGTCATGGGTTACCACTCCTGGTTTGTGATCGTATAGTTTGATAAAATTATGTTACTTCAAGTAGTTTTGATACCATTTGCTTAGATAGGGTCGTCGAGAAAACGATTTATTGGAGAAATCTGTGGCCGTACAGATCCAAAAGACTGCGTTTTTGGCACAGCTGCAACGTGTTGCGCAGCTATTGAGCAAGGAGTCGATATTTTGCGTGTTCACGATGGAGCTGAGATGGTGGATGTTGCTAAAATGTCGGATGCCATTTGGCGCGAACACTAGATGCGATTGGACTTCATATCGACAAAGGGAAAAATATGCCACCACAAGTCTTCTCCACATTATATTTGACGATTCTTGCGCGATTTTTTCATCAATTCAACAATGTCAATGTTCTAGACAAAGATGCCAGCTAATCTTGATATCATTTCAATTACTGAGCTTTCACTTTGGCATTGTTCGTCCCGCTGAAAGGAATGATACTTAATGAGATCAACAGTATTGATGTAATTTGGATTTTGGTTCGAAACTTGCTACTCAATATGGGACTTCATTGCATAGAATGTCGGGACGGAAGGGAAAAGATACGCTTCTCAGAGCAAGCCGACGAAAATGGCAATATCTTTAAAGCATTCACTATAGCAAATCAGCAGCAAAAGCAGGCTGTAATTGAAGCTCAATTTCTCGCAAACCAACTCGCTTCTTTGAGCTTAAGATCGGATTGAAGATGCTATTCTAAGTGCTGGGAAAATCAAAGCTATGAAGAAGCAAAACGATGCCAAAATTTATTCCTGCTCGGCATCCGTACGCACCATGGATTTTTTATTGTGTAAGATAAGGAAAGCAAATTTGGCGTACAGACACTGCATCCGACTAGTGTTGGGGAAGAAGTTGAATCAAGTGCAGCTTGATATGGCGTAACAATTGTGACGCTGAGCCAAATAACAAGGGCGTACAATTGCTTCTAGACGCCATTATCGAAAATATGCCGTCACTTAAACTTGACTCCATTTAGAGCATACGCAGGCAAGAATAAGCGACGACGCAGCGCTAGAGCAACACGAAAACTTAAATTTTTCCGTGTTCTTAGATGACAACGTGAGCCAAACTCTCAAGTGTTGTATGGGGCAAGTGAGAAGCGATGACGAGCCTGAATCATTGTCGGTGCTATGCGTGATAGCTGATCGTGGCTATATGACAAATGGTGCCAGTTTGTGCACACACGATGATATGATATACTTGTTCATTTCTGCATGCCATCAATCTCGCCCCAAAGTGTTTAGTCGCACCATCGTTGATCTTGGTCTTGAATCTTCAGTGTGTGACAGCCTTTTGATGGTACCGTCACTACTCACACTCCTTCGCTTTCAATGCGGTTGTTTCTTCCCGCATTTTTTCAATTGCTTGTCCTTCAGCATTCTACTCACCCATTTCCATTGGTTTACCGCGTCTGATTCTAGACGCTTTTCACAAGTCCGTCGTCGCACAACTTATAATTCACATTATCCTTGTTTCAATCTCGTTCCAACTTGCGCTTTTCCCGGTCAATCTGATGGCAATCTCCTCTATGGCAAATGTACTCGATTTCTTCACGGCATTATATATGTCCCAAACCATAGATGAACATACTTTGCAGCATGTTCATTTACATGAGATCGATCCTCTCCACTTTTTCACTATTTGCCTAATGCAGTGATTTGCTTTACTACCCTTGGGATACAAGTATCTGCGCAAAATGAGTATTGCGGACTTCTCGCCACAATACGTGTGAACGGCAGGTCAATTGTTGCTCGAAGAAGCCATGACGTATTGAAACATCTACACTTCCTTAATTTAGGTTTTCGACAAAACACTCTACAGCTTCTACAATCAATAAAATTGATTTTACACTTGTTTCCCAATATGATCTTCGATGTCATTGTCCCCTTAAGCTCCGT
Source organism: Plasmopara halstedii (assembly GCF_900000015.1). Lineage (NCBI taxonomy): Eukaryota > Oomycota > Peronosporomycetes > Peronosporales > Peronosporaceae > Plasmopara > Plasmopara halstedii. The sequence continues at coordinate 31,391 of NW_020189454.1, forward strand.
GCAAATCACTCCTTAAACCGCGTCGATTGGTGCATGGCTCCCGATCTCGTCTATACTTTCAATTTCTCGATTACTTTTTGTTGTGCGCACATTGAACTATATGCCTCACGTGATCCAAGATTGACCGTCCTGATGATTCTGACATAGGGGAACGAGTATTACGTATATTAGTGTGCACAGACACTGCATTCAGTGCCTCAAATTGTATTGCTTCGAACAAAGTTCATTTCCTTTTGTTCGATATGCAAATGCAGATACAACTGAAACAAGAGATACTTGTCCCTTTCTGGAGGTTCCGCTTAGTCAACGCGCGGAATGGTCCCATAGCACGATTCTCCGCGATGGCAGATGACAAATAAGGCGAACCTGAACAAGGAGATCATAACTTTCTTCAATTGACCCTTGAGATGAATGTGGTAGATTATAAATGGGCCAAGTCTAAATACAGCTGCATTTGTAAAATGTAAAAGTTCAAACTGAGAGAATACTTAGCATCTCGACAACCAACAATCTTCGCGTTTTTTTCGGATTTGTCCAGAATTTCTCTTGCTAGCTCTTATCCTAAGAAGTCTTTATTGTACTAGCAGATTGTATAGTTGTAAAAAACAGATGCTACTTAGGTATGGGTATAGCTTTGCATACCGTTCGTACAGGAACCAGGAATGTATCGGTCCAAAGCTCTCAATCGCACTTCTGACTTTTAGGAATACAATAATCATTCCTTCAGTCATGTAGTGATGCGCAGTAACTATTTTCCTCAGTCCCATGCAATGCATGAAGTGCTGTCGATTTTTCAAAGTGAACGCCTAAAAGATGGTATCACCCCGTGTCCTGTGTACATTTGTATTGGTCCCTTTGTAGATATTCACTGTAGGACAATAAGGTTATAACATGTTTTACAAGATTTATAAACGGTACTTCCGTGAAAATTGCTAGTGATGTCCAAACACAAGCAATAAGCTTTGTTTGTTACATGTTGAACACTTTCGTATTACAACATTTGTTTGAGTTTTTGCATGATTAGAAATTTGTGACAAATTTGGAAATCATCGAAAAATCAAAATTCGATGATATGATTACGTTCAAACATCATACCAGCTATAACAAATCATTGGTGACATCGAGGTAGATAGTCAACTCGTGTCAAGCGGAAAAGTCTTGACTAGTGACGCTTATATATGAGCATTAAAGTCAGCAAGCAGGCTGGTAATTTGTTGATGCTCATCAACAGATGATAAGCACCGCATGATGAACACATAAAGGGCAACAACACTTTATTAACTTGTGATTTTTTTAATATGGCATCATATTTATAAACTTTGAGCGTGAACCCAAAATGTGATTGCGGGCTTTTGGCAGCTCCCATGTTTGATTCTTGCTGGTAATAAGTTCTGCATATAGATACATAGTCCTTATCTATCTTGTCGCTACATTAAATTCGTAAACATTATCAATAAATATTGTTCAATCACGAAATTACTTAGCATCGAACTTCCTTTTCCTGTAGCATAGCGATATGCAGCAACGACTTCCAACACCTTCAAGGAGCGAAATAACTGTCGCGAGGCTGCTTTGATATTTTTTCAAACTCGAAGTTTTTTTCTGTACTACACGGATCGAGAATTAAAGCTGACCTTACCTTTCGAGCTTAGTGTCGACAACGATCGTACAATCTCCAAAATCTGGAAAGTAGCGGATAGCGTTCACATTATACCAGGGTAATAATTTGAGATTTATTGTGAAGCTCTCGATTTGTGAGCCCATACTTCTATCTCAAAGGGAGGTATCTTGTAGGGTGAGGACGACAGAAATAAGTTGCTCATCAGTGGTAATCTGAAAATAACAAAAGTAATTGATACATTTGTATACGTTGATGTGTGAGTCGAACAAAATCTTGTTTCGAAAGCAAACCTTTCTCTATGTTACCTCGTTACTTTCTATTTTAATCTGAGTTTTTAAGTACAAGAAGAATGCTATAATTGCGCAGCAATATTTGATCTTAGTTGGTGTGTAAATTCCGCTCTACACGCGGAAGCGACAATTACGCGACAAAAACAGTATTGAAGTCTCTGTTCACCGCTCGAAAACTTTTCAAACCTTGGATGTGCTGTTATATAGGTCATCTGAAAAATGAGTCATTTTTTCAAAATGTGTGGACTATAGTAATGTCTAAAAATTGCGGCTTAAATTTTAATGGAAAAACTTATCATGGAAAATATGAAGTAGGAAAAAGAAAGAATTTATTAATCGAATATATAATCAAAGACGGAAAATATATTACTAATATGATTTTAGCTAAAAAAATGGTCGATTATTAAAACCAGATGAACATTTATTTAATGTTTGTGCAGAAGAAGGTTTACATAGAGCTAAAAAATGTTTTATACCTGCGCTGTCATATATTATCTCTGACATAATTGACCAAAACTCATCATAACAAAATCGTCGCAAATATATCTGTTTTATTATCACGCGTTCACGAAATCGAAAAATCTTGTCCGTATCAATAGTTTGGTGCTTTGAGCATTTGATAAAGACAGAAATACAATGTGGACGCACACATCATAATACGATATGTGCCCTGTTACACTCTCTTCCACCATGGTGTCTACTATGGCTAGCTACATACCGGATTATAGCGTATCTACACACTTCTGTAATGACAATGGTCCTTACCACTGAGAAGGTGTGACATTAATTACGATTGTTATGTGTGAATCATGGAGCGGGCTGGTGAGAAAAGGTGACATTTTACACAAGACACCGACCTACGGTATCAGAACGGGTAATGGCAAGTTGCAAATTGTACGTAGTTATAATAAGCTTGATGTAGCTACGCTTTCGGCGCAAACGTCGTTACTCGAAAGGATGTGCTGTAGATCATCATGGTCGGCTGCACTTGTCCAGCTCTCAGGCTAGTTGATGATTATTTTTAATAGCTGCTGAGAGAAGCGCACCACTGATTAGTTTGAGTGTACGCTCGGGGTGGGCTGGTTGTATAATAAGAAGTCTATGCACCAGCGACGCCGGGCCGTCGTGTGACGTCGCTGTTCAGTCCACAGCGAGTCTATGAACAAACTTATTGTAACTACATATTGGTCCATAGTCGTGCAGAGCACGGGTAGTTAGATTTGGAGTTCCACAATAAAAGTTGCGATCTTTGCACCAGTGTATGCGCTAGTCAAGATAATTGCCACTATAGAGGGGGGGGGTGGTTTTGGCGCCAACAAGTTCTTTTTACGTTATCAAACGAATGGACGGTGAACACAACTGTAACGGGGTTACATGTCCCCAAAGTGTAACGGAGTTACACGTACCCTTGTATGAAAGGGCGTGTCACACAAGATGGTGTGACCCTTATGTGTATGGCTTAAACAAGTGGTGTGATCACACAATGTTGTGAATACACCGAAAAAAGAAGCCACTACGTGGCAGGATTGTCAAAAGAAATGTATATTAATTAGGTTTTACTATACTAACTAGGTATTACTATATTGATCAGGAAGACCTAAAGTTTTAGATATTGGCGGCTCTGCCGCAATTAAATCAATTAACTGCAGCTTTAATTTTGAACGAAAGAGGTTTTGGAGGCAGCGGATTGCGATCCGCTGCACTCGTACTGGTTCTTGGTAAGAACATCAGGTCGATGACCTTAGCTTTGTTTCCTCTATGCAAAGATCTACGGCAGCCCCGCTACAACATCTACATGGGTTGAAGCCATTGTAGATTGGTCGGTGCCTCTATTCCAAATGGACTCGAGGAAATGGCTTGGCTGGCTAGCTTCCTGCACAAGTGCAGCGCAAACAATGCCGACATGACACGACCTCTCATCAATCTCCTAAGAAATATTGTCAAATATTGTTGGGGTGTGGTGAGATTGGCACCCTTCACTGGTGTTAAGGAATCCTCCTGTGTGCTGGTAAATTGGCTATACCGCGTCATTTGCGACGCTTCGTCCTTTGACTCTTAACCTCACGCCATGCGCTTAGTATACTTTTATAATTTAAATATTGTAAAACAGACATAGTAAGTAGTAATTTGCAATCCAAAATCACTTCGAATCTATGTCTTGAATTAAAAAACGAGCAGGGTATTTTTGTCGCTTCTGCTCTTGGTAGGACTGGTAGACTAATTTGTTCGTATATTGATGCGGATTCTCCGTCAATGCTTTATATAATGTGCACGACAACACTGCTGCATTTACAACCTATTGGGGCGTATTGGACTTGGAAAATAGCAGATTCTTCAACGACAGAGCAGCCGCAGTAAATGCTACAGAAGGCCAAGATTTGTTACGGTGTGTCCTAGTTTAAAGGAGCCAATACACTCGCATTCTACTCAATATGACCAGGTGTTGTACGTTGTTCCTTGCACAACACCACACACAAAAAATGCGACGACGAGGAGCACAATCGGCACTCACATCAATACCCCAAGCTATCAACGAAGGAGGACCTCAGTTTGTGTCGTTGTCTTTGGAGTAATTGATGTTCTAAACAGCAAGATCTAGCACCACCGTACACTTGTCTTGTTGCCATTTGTGACAGTCATAAAAAATAAAACTATTATCAGCAGCAACTTCGTCCCCAAATGAGACTTTGAGTTTTCTTTTCATGTTCTTATCCGTCTTTAACGCCGTGTCATCTTGTACACTTGAGTAGGATTATTTGTTCTCCCGGCGAGTCCAGATTCATCTTGGTATTTTAAATTTCGTGTCAAGGGTCGACTTCGTACCGAAAGGGTTATGCTGATGGAAACAGCTGCACTGCAGATTTCCAGAACTAGTCTTTAAGTATTTTGTGCACGATCCAAAGGAATCTGACAAAATGACAATTTCAGCGCTCAACTAGCTGTTTGAGCTTTAATCCAGCTATTTGAGTCAGGCCCTTATCATTTAAACGCATATGTGATGTATGTATTATTTGTTACCTTCGCAGTGATCTCACAAACTCCACGTAAAGACGGTGATAAGTATTTTACCAAACATTTGTTTATTTTTCTGTATCTGGTGATTTTAATTTTGAAAAAGTTTGGCCTTGAGTGATTTTGGGATATTGTATGACAATTCATTAATAATGAATCCATCAGAAGACATGGCGCGATTGCGCAATGCCTTGATTGCGAGCGACAAGCAGACGCAGCACTTTCTTCAACCACTTCTTCCTTTGCGTGGTGTTCAGGATTTACTACTGACATTTGTACGGGACTCGTCGCGGTCGTTTGAGGACTGGATTTGGGACCCTCAGGTACGACAAACACTCTTGCGCATGCGAGACATTGAACCACAGGATCATGCTGAGAGTAAAAATCTGGACCAATGGTACATGAAAGCAGCAGAAGAGCGATTTGAGGCGATAACACTTCAAAATCCAGACGACGTGACGCCTCCAGAATTTTTAGAGGAGGCAGATAAAGCACAGAGCGCTGGCAAACTTAAATTCAAAGCAAAGAATTATTATGCTGCTAAAAATGCGTTTTTAGCAAGTATTGCAGCTGTATTGAAACATCAGCAGAGTGAATATTATGGAAAATCGATCCCAGCAGCAAAATGGGACGATCTTGACATGCAGGAACGATACGTTACTCTCTGTAATAACGTTGCGATTTGTGGGTTGAAGATGAAGGATCTTTCTCTGATCAATGAGTATGCAGCCAAGGCGCTAACGGTGGACAAAACGTCGCAGAAAGCGCTTTATGCCATGGCCAAGTTACGGATTCTAGAACATCGCTACAACGAGGCGGAGGAAATCATTGACAGGGCATTGACGACTTATCCTGACAAAGCTCTCTTTCTTAATATACGTAAGGAGATCAAAGCAGTTGTAAGAAAACTCGCAAAGGAACAAGCGGAATTGTCTGAGTTGAGAGCGAAGCAGTTGGCTGCAGCCGCGAATGCAGTAGAGTTGGCAATGACACAAGAAGAGCGGGAAGAGCAAAGAAAGAAGGAAATGCAAAGAAAAATCGATGCGGTTCCTCTCCCGACTCGAGAAGACGACATGTTTGCTGCGGCGAGAGTTAATGTTTATCTATCGAGGATCAAGCAGAAAATGATGGTGGATGTTCATTCATGTCACAATGCCGAGTTGGGCGAAAAGTCTTTGTTTGAGTGTACAGTTGTGAATGGTACGACAGGGGAAGTCCTTGCAAGGAATATCCAAGGTGGCTCGAAGAAGGTGGCGAAGAATAACGCGTGCAAACTTGTGATTGAAAAGCTCTGGCGTGATAAGGAAAAGGCTGGCAAGTTGACACCGGAAGACGTGTCGTATTTGGAGCTGTATGAGCGTGCAAAAGCTGAGAATATACCGCTTGTGAATGGACCAGAGTCACCGAATGTGCCTCAGTCAACACATGATAATAAACTGCAGATGCCTACTCGGGTGAGTTGGATGGAGCGGCAGCTGCAACCGTTGCCGTTATTAAATCAATTAACACAGCGTGGAAGTCTCAATGCTCAATTTGATATTGAAGATGTGTCGCCCTGCAAAGAGGTGACGGAATTCAAGTGCACCGGCTTTTTAAATGGCGAAGAGATTGCGACTGCTAACGCAATAAGCAAGAAAAAAGCCCGTGCTGAGGTTGCCAAACAAGTACTTTCTGCTGCATTTGAAAAGAAATTGCTGCTTGTTTACGACGGAGCTAAGGATGAGGATGTCAACTGCACTGAAAACTATGCAAGAAAAGGAAATGAAGATTTTGATGTCGTGCCGGCCTAAGGATATAAGATTCCTCTATATGCTCGAAAACGTGCTAAAGCATGGATACTCTGGCTGAGTTTATTTTGTGGCTATTTCTGTCATATATGCTCAAGACTCGTAGTATTCTATCTTTTGATTGTGCTAATAAATTGTTTCCATGTTTTTCTTCGCCTGCTAGAGTACAGATTCGGTGCCTCACTTGTTTCGTTTGCCCCCCTAACTAAATGTGTCACATATGACCTTAATCGACATGTACGTCGAGCGAGAGCTGATATACTTTTTGAGCACGACGTGCGCGCAGGAAGTACATGATACTCGTGCCAAAGACACACATATACAGGAACGCTGCAAGAAAAATGCTCGTTGCCAAAGATGACTTTGACTTTCCGTGAGGTGGCTTGACCTTTATATATAAAGAGTTGCTGCTTACAATGCAACCCACAATAAGCTAGCAAGCACAAGTCAGTACAAAAAACCTATCAGTCAAATTATCATATCGACGATTTCGCCGTCAAACTCACCAGCAACAAGAAGCCAGAAAGCGAAAAAATCGCGCAGCAGATGATACCTGTTAAACGCATGAAACGTACATAAGAATAGCTAAAGAAGTCAAGTAGGCATTCGACGCTACCAGGATGTGTCTGCGGTCCTTGACTCGATCCTTGCGCAAGCAGCTCTTCAAGATCAGCAGTGTCTCCAAGGTCGCTTACATCACTCCCAGGCGAGCCCACATTAAGGTGTTTTAGATTGGCATAGCCAGGTTTTCCTCCGCTTACGACAGACACAATATCCGTCCGATCAAACGTTGCAGTCATCTCCTTGCGCAAACCACCGTAGACATCCTTCATGCGTGACATGACACACACAGCACTCACGAAAAGGTCAGAGCGAGGTCTATGACGAGCCCACACGCTGTGAGTTTCGGTTTTAAACGCCACGTGCGTTGGCACAAAAATAGAATTAAGAAACGATGGCTTCTTACAACTGAGCCCGTGCGAGGGGGCGGCGGATTGACAGCTATTTTTCCTTTTTGCGCTTGCGTTTGTTGATGAGCGTGTAGTAATGGGAGCTAGGATGACGTTATGCGGCGCAGAGATCGACAGGAATAGACTTCGACACCAAAGAATGCTTCACAATTACGGACAAACGACATTAGAAACGCTGTTTAAGTTTATTTTTTTACAGCCAATCCCAACACGCCAACGATAACACTGGCACACATAATTATTTTCTTGTCAAAATGCTACTATATCAGGTTTTGTTAAAGCCAGCATTAATAAATTAAACAATGCATCAATCTTGTGTTTCTTTATGATCGTGTAGCCGGCAATCCACTTAGCACGACATATCAAGTAAAAGACACTGCAAACGGAAGTTTGCTTAGTTAATCTGGCATCCCATTAGTAAAGTGTTATCATCTCATTCGCCGGGACAAAATCTTGACGACAAAAATTGGTTTTTCAGCTTCACTAGTTGCAAAAGTAGCAATGGTAGATCATTCGGCGACTACATTGTTGAACAGCAAATATTCTGGATAAATAAGAAAGGAGAATTTATGCCTGCAAACTCTGTCTACTTCTGACCATACGCTAGTCAGTCCTTTGCAGAGATCCCGAACGTATAACGAGCCTTGATTGTTAGTATGTTGTATGTACGCTGATACAATGTTCGTTCTGACACCAAAGCAAATCCACGAAGGCTTTCGATTAAATAGATCGAGAATTGATATTACGTATCCGAGCATCTCGAAACGGATTTCGCAATAAACGCATTGAAAATTTCCAATTTCAAACGTCGCCTCGGAAACAAGAGCTGGAATAGACTTGATCATGGCAAGGAGGTGCGTCTTTTTTGATCAGCTTTTCGCTTTCTGTCAACATAACACTGTGTTATAATAGCACGTATGACCATCGATGGCAAGAAGCCATGACGGAAATCAACGAGCAGGTCCATATTGAAGATCATACACTTAGTGACGGTCCAACTGGGACATCAAATGAACCGGTGCTCTATTATAACAAATCATTCACTTAGCTTTTGAGTTTTCGACTGATGTCGTAATTTTGGAACATTAGCCACCTCAAGCTTCGATCGTCGAAGCTTTTCAGCATTATGCGAGTCTGTACATTAAATATATTCAGATTCTTACACGCTTGACTGAGTGCTACGACCAAATGGTTCATCCACAAAAGCGCATTGATGTAAAGCAAGTGATTGAAGTTGTTGCGACTCGCGTCGTTGAGCTAAAGCATCAACTTGTAAAATGGAATTTTCCCAATCCGGATGTCATGACACAGCCCGAGCGCAGTTTTCCTTGGGAATATGTAAATCTAGACAATATTCTTGTAGATCTTAAGTTACCACCCGAGACAATCGAGATTCCAATCTCACAATCTTTTCTGGATGACCAACACGAAAATCTTGTTCGGAGAGATCGACTTGTTAAAGGATATATGAAACTTAAACATGGTGTAGACTCGATTCAACTTGATGCAATGAAAAAAGCCGCTATAGCAAAAGAAGCTGGTGTCATGTCACTAGATGAAGCCATTTCTGTGGTCCAGAAGAATGAAAAAGGTCGTTTAGGTCGTCAGCAAAGCCTCCATGACCAGGAATTGCGGGAGCAGGAACGTCAGCGTAATTTTTATGAAACATCTCAAAGTTCACTTGAGATGGATCCAGATGTTGCTGCTGCCAACATCCAAAGGATGTTTCGTGGCTTCTGGTCACGTGCTACGGCCGATCGAGAACGTGATGCTGAACTTGTGTTTATAGGCATGAAGGCACCACTTCTTGATCGTTCAGCAATGAACAAGCGCCTTACGGACGCGCGTCTTCAACGCCGATCTGAACAGCAGGATAATAAAGAGGAATACGAACGAGCATTAGTTACACTGCATGAAGTAGTGACTAGTGAAGAAGGTCCGTTGATGAAGGAAAAGATGCTGGAAGAACGGAGACGTTGGATCACAGATATCATGGCAACAGGACAATTGCCTGAAGATCTGTCAGGTTTTTATGCTGCTTCAGTTAGCGGCAATAGTAGTGAAGAAATGGCGATGGCAAAGGCAAAAGAAGAAGAGATGAAAGCGAAAGCTGACAAGAAAGGAGCTAAAATGAAGAAAGAGGACAAGAAAAGTGGAAAAGGAGCCAAAGGGAAGGGCAAAGACGTTGCAATAAAACAGGAAGAAGCACCTGAGAAGCCACCTCCGCTGACGGGACCTTCGGAACTTAGTTCAAAGCTAGCGGGAGGCGTCATGCAGTATAGAAAAGTGTGGATCGAACGTCAAAAGATGGACAATTTTTATCAAAAATACGACGTCGCTCTTGCGAAGGATGTTGTACGGGGACCAGTGGAAGTGCAAGTTCGTCAACAAGTGGATGAGATGCTGGTTCTTCAGCTTATGAACATCAAGACTCAACTTGAGGCAGCAAGTTCCCGGAAAAAGGGAAAATCGAACAAGGGTAAAGCCAAAAAGAGTAAAGCGAAAAAGGGTAAGAAAAACACGAAAGAGAAAGGAAAAAAGAGCAAACCATTACCTGGTGAGAAGATTGCCGAGTTGAAAGGACGTGCTCCTGACTCGTTTTTAAGTATTTTGGTCGATTATCAAATTGTTCACGCTCCACGTCCCGGGGTGCGCGTTCGTGATTTTATCGGAAGTTTCAACCTTCTTGGAACGATCTTACAGCATTCAGATCGTCGAGATCGAGTGGGAAATTGGGTTCCTCAAGATCCTTCAGCAGCTCAATTACGGCAACTCATCACAGAATATGGTGTTTTACCCTTAAGCTCGCCATTTATCAGAGCTCGTACTCCACTGATACGCTCGATAATGCTATATGGTCCTCGTGGATCAGGAAAAACATTCTTGGTCAGTGCATTGGCCAACGAGACAGGAGCTCTTTTGCTCAATCTTTCACCAAGTAATCTCACTGATAAATTTACTGGTAAAAATGGTCCTACAAAGCTCGTTCATATGGCTTTGATGTTAGCGAAAGCGACTACACTTCAGCCAATTATCATTTACATCGACGAATGTGAGCAAATGTTTGCTGGAAATGGGAAAAAGACGAAATCTGCCTCCGTTACAGAGGGACCGGCTCGGTTTAAGAAAGATCTTTTGTTGTATGTTAAAACTGCACTTGAACCTTCCGATCGTGTGCTGGTTGTCGGTACATCATCAGATCCTAATGCTGCAGATGTGAAGGATTTACGAACATTTTTCGACAAGTTTTTATATCTTCCATACCCAGATTATGCGTCGAGATTATTGTTATGGAAACACGCTTTACGCTCTACAATATCAGCACATGCTGCAACGTTAAACTTTTCATCAATGGCAACGGTGATGGCTCTTGCTGCAGCGTCAATTCCAGCGTCTAAAGCTTCAACTTCAGGACCTGCATATTCTCGCTTGCAAGATGGTCGTCAACAGGAAGCTCTCGATCTCTCAACACTAACTTATATTTCCGAGGGTTATGCGTCAGGAAGTATCATACGTGCAGTAGAAATCACGCTCACTCCTCAACGCGTCGAGTGTTTGCATACATGTCCATTACGTGAAGAAGAATTTCTTAATGCATTGTCGCATCAACCTGCCACTTTTAAAGAAGATATCGAGAAATTTAAAACGTTCACGGCACTCATTACCGGCTTGAAAGAAACTCGTGATAAGATACGCAAAGCAGCTATGGATGCACTTAATATAGACGATCGAAAAGACACAAAAGGAAAAGGTGATCAAAATGGAAAGAAAGGTAAGAAATAAGCAGCTAGCGTACGATATAAACACGAAACGATCGTTTATCGGATCAAGGGAAGTTTAATTCGAGGAATGTCGTCGAATTTAACATGTTTCTGTTGCTCTTCCGCCCAATATTGTGGAGGGGTGTAGCTTGTTTCGCCGGTTTGTTCGTTTTCATAGTAAATCGCATCTGTGTAAGCATCAGAGCGCTGTACCCAAAGTCGAGCATCCATTCGTGCAAATTCTTCTTCTAGCTCTTGATTCTGCTTATCTAGAATCTTTATCTGCTCTGAACTAGACTTGAAAGCCTTAGCATTTAATCGGTTTAAATGAGCCACTTGGTGCCACGCTTCAAACACAGCAAGAGCATTTAGACCACGCCATCGCTGTAATACTGCGCGCATTTGCAGAAACTCTTTTGTAACTTGCGTTGATACTTTAGCACATTGCATTTCGACATATGAGTCTCGAAGTTGTGTGCGAAATAGTTCCAAAAGTTTTTCTTCAGAAACAATGTGCGGGATGGTGAATTGAGGCCGCTTTGTGATGATCTCAGTCTTCGATTTATTCCCTTTTTTCTGGTTCTCATCATTTGCTAATCTTTCAAGTTCCTTATCAACAGCTAAAATCGCTGTTTTTCGATAGTCAACAACCATTTCTTTCGGCATATTGATGTTAAAAAATGGCTTGCTTGAAGAACTCGTAAAACCTTCAGCTTTCACCTTTTCTTCACTTTCTGAACAACTTGCTTCGTCTGTGTTTCCCTCTACATCCAAATTGCTATCTTCTTCCTCATCTTCACTCTCTTCGTCTTCTTCCTCACCATCTTCGTCTTCTTCATCGTCTTCTTCATCATCCACCACGTCAAATTCCTTCTCTCTCTCTTCATTTTCCAGATCAATCTCCATCTCTAAAGCCCATGATTTCTCCGTCACTTTAACAAGCTTCTGCTCTTCCATGTCAAGACTTGCAATTGCCAGCTCAATCTTGTTCATCTTTTCATCACCTGTACCAGTGCCCTCTAAGTCAATTCGCAACACATCGAGTTTCTCATTTAACTTCTTGATCTTTTTTGATTTCACAGCAACCACCGCTCCATCTTTATCTTTGGCTATCGCATTTTCAAGTTCATACTGCAATTTCTTTTGAGCATTTTCAGTACGTGCCCATTTATCCCTAAGAGCTTGGACTTGAGTCTCTTTTGCTCGCTTAAGGTTTTCAATCTGTCGACAAAGTTTATTACGTCGAGAACAAAGATGCTGTTGCGCTTTCTCGAACGTTTTAAGCAATTGACGTAATCGATGACGTCGAGACACCATTTCATGTGCAAGAAATCGTGCACTTTTCTCAAATTGAGCCATACCTGCAGCCGAATTCACGTAATCAATCGTTCGACATCGCGTTTTCTGTACGAGACGATCAACTTTTCGGCGAAAGTAGCTACTGGCGAGCTGATCTTGTGCTTGTTCCATTGTCAGCATCTGTGCACGTATCAATCGACCTAAGCGTTGACAATTAAAAGGGTTTTCTCGTGGCAAACAAACTTTTTGAAAAGATTGACCTTTTTCATTAGAAGTAACTGAATTTAAACAAGCACATCGACGAAATTCCACTAGTACTCCAGAGGATGCATCTCCCGTCATACTGACAGTACTAAAAGCATCGTTATAATTGATCAGTGCATCTTCGATTTCTTCTGCTGAAAAACGGTGGGAAAATGGCTTTTGATCGACTTTTGCTTTGTTTTGTGGATATTGCTGGCTTATTGTTTGAGTTAATGCTTGCTGACGCTCAATTGCAGGCAGCAAATCTGAGTAAAAGCGTTCCCACACGACACCATATACCCTGAGTTCCTTGCTTGGTGTAGGTGCAAGATGATCACATTCCGGCTCAAAATACGACATAATGATGTGTAGATCATCGTTGCTCGCAAGCTGTCTCTTTATACTTGTATTCATGAGTATAAGGCTAGCAGCAAAAGCTAAAACGTCTTGAAGAGCTTCTGCAGTTTCTCGTCGACTACTACGTTGAAGTTCTTCAAAAGCTTTATGCATGAACATCAGAGTCTCTAACACACCACGTGCAATGACGTCACTAGTTGGTATGCGCATAGGATTCTGTTCCATACAAAGAACTTGTAACTTCGTCAGCGCTCGAAAGGAAGATGGAAGTTCTTGAATATAATTCCAGTCCAGCCGCAGCTGTCTTAGTGCCTGCATATCACCAATATGTCGAGGTAATCTAGTAAATTGATTACGTGAAGCATTGAACGTTCGTAGCTTTGGTAGACTAACAATGGTATCAGGCAATTCGATCAACTTGTTCATATTTAGTGACAAAGTTTCAAGCGAAACGAGGCCTCCAATCGATTCTGGGAGCTTGACTAACTTGTTATTACTCAAGTTTGCATACATTAGACTTTGACACATTCCAATAGACTCGGGAAGAGTCGTAAGTTTGTTGCGTTCGAGCCAAACCTTTTCGAGCTTGCCGAGTTTTCCAAACTGTTCTGGCAATTCCTCTAAGATATTACTCGATAAATTCAAGATTCTTAGTTTCGTGAGATTTGTGAAAGTCACAGGCAATTGTTGAAATCGATTCTTAGTTAAATCGAGACTTGTTAAATTCTGGAGTGTTCCTATACTTTCAGGGAGACTTTCAAGTTTATCGTCGATAAACGATAATGTTTCTATTAGCGGAAGCGTAGAAGCAAGAGCTTCCGGGATGTCATGCAAATCATGTCCTGTAATTCGTAGTGCTAACAGATTTTGAAGCAACAGCACTCGTTGCCACGTAAAGAATCCGCAAGCTTGTTTCCACGCAATGTTGAGTTCATTCGTTGTCGTGGCTCGGTGTGCAAAAGGTGCCCAGAATTCGTGTTTTTCGAGCTCAGAAGCTGCACCTTGTTGCTCGGACTGACGCTTTCGTTGCCTATTGCGTTCTGCTAGTTCTTCGTTGAGCCACGCGCGTCGTTCGTCCCGATTAAGTGTCTCACTCTTGAAGGACATTCTCAAATTATATCATGGAATTCTATCAGGTCGTAACAGGTCAAATGGATATAAATAATAGCACCTCCTATGCCTACCTAGATCTTCGACTTAAATTCTAGCTCATACTTTTGTAAGAAAGTGATGTGATATCTTCCTTCAATTCACTTGCCGCTTCTTTGGCTAATTTATCTACAAAGCTATCGTGCCATGATATGAAAAGTTCGAACAACAACATCATCACAAATTCATTAAATTCTGATGTGGCCTATACCGTAATAAGGTTGAACGACTAAATCATCCATGATACACCGCCCTTCATTATAGCTGTGAACACGCTGGACCTGCCACCTTGGATGATGCAACGTTGTCACTGCAGGCACCTTACCCACGAATAAGGTGCATGAAGTACAAGCGCTGCCAGTGCAAGTAAAGCTGATCATGTAAGTTTTGATAAAGGTTATCGTACAGACTGATGTATCTTCACTTTATGGGACCTGATTTCACGTTTGAGGTGGTTGAGTACGTTACTGTCGAAGTATATTTTCAGAATAACGAACAGTCTTCAAAACGTCGATATACTAAATGGACGAACTCCAAAGTGTCGGATTTGGCATTGCTCTTGGAATTATCATTCTCTCAATTCTGACGGTGTACCCGGGTGAACCATTTGACTACTCTATCGATCTTAAACAAAGCGAAGACTTTTTATCAACAAGCTTGTCAAAACGTCGTTATGCGTCCTTCAGGAAAAATGAAAGAGAGGATCACTTTGCTGTAATCGATAATGCTACTGAGCGTGTAAGATCAAAGAAATTAAAGGAACCACTTGACCTGGAAAATGACAAGACTCAGCAGCTAATGGAATCTTTTCAACAAGAAATTTCCGCTGCGAAAACATCTGAATCGTCTCCATCCTGCACCAGCAGTAAAAGTGCTTGGCTTTATCGCATCTTCATTCTCTTCACCATTGGATTTTTTGTTTGGATATTCGATGACTTCAGCCTCAATGTGTTTGTCATTTTAAAGCACATCTTTCCAAAAGAAGCTCAAGCAATTCATCAAGTAGCTACTGCATCTTATAATCTAGTACTTTCCTTTGATAAATTATACAAGTTCCTTCTTTAGTCTAAATTTTACATTTAAATTTGATCCTGAGTGGGCCACACCAGGTATCACCTTTAAAATGAATCTGCAAAGCTACTCACCATTGCGTGGTCTACCGCGAAATCTTTCAAGCTTCTATCGTTTATTCAGACCATATCAAGTATCCTATGTGTCTACCTCGTCACATGTATCATCCAGCGTACCAGTAAAGGCTACAACTAAAAAGCGCAAGAAGCAAATGCGTTTAGCAAATCTGCCTATATTTTGGCCAATTGCTGGTGTCGATGAGCCACCACAACTACGTCCACACGAAGTTAATATTGTGAATCGACTATTTAAAGAAAAAAGTACGTTAATCACATCAACTTCAGATCCTAATGACTTGCCAGATTGGAATATTCCTGAGATTGCGTTTGCTGGTCGCTCAAACGCTGGAAAATCATCTTTAATCAATGCATTAACTGGTCAAAAAACACTTTTGAGGACTTCAAAGACACCAGGACGCACACAACAGTTGCATTTCTTAAGTGTTGGTGGAAAAAAAGGGAGTTTACCAGATTTATCACTTGTGGATATGCCTGGCTTTGGATTTGCTACAGCACCAAAGAAAGTAGTAGATGAGTGGCACACTTTGGTTGGTGGATATATCGATAATCGACGTGGAATTAATCTGAAGACAACGATGTTGCTAATTGATGCGAGACGAGGAATCGGACCGGCTGATCATGATTTTATGGACTTTTTGCATGACTTAGGAGCTTTATATCAAGTTGTGTTTACGAAAGTTGATACAGTGACTCGAAGTGAGCTAGAAAAACAGATTGATAAAGCGCAGGAAGTGGCGCTTAGTGCTACGAGAATGGTTCGTTGTATCCTATTTCGAGTTAACGTTTAATTGAGCTTATTGCTGTTTGGAAATTGCTTTTGTAGAGTATGAATCCAATTATCCAAGTGACGAGCGTCAAGCAAGGATCTGGAATTAAAGAGCTACAACGTCAACTTGTTAGTATGACGGGATTTTTGCAAGATTCACGATAACATTATAAACTTTTGTAGTGCATTTGAAACCAAAACTTGTTCATTCAAATTTTGTACTACCTATTTTTCATGTTAAAAGTTTCGACTTCTCAGGTTTGCCGTCGAAGGTTTTGATTTCGACCAGATAGTGGCAAGACAGGAAGATCAGCACGTAGTTTTGTCAAGTTGAAATAACTTTGGTCCTCTCTTTTCGAAAAATTACGTTCATAAGCCGGTGCAGTTTTGGAAATACGATTGCGACGTAAAAAAACATTTGGAAGCTGAAGCAACGACGTCTTTGAATACATCGAAATAGGACAAAGGAAAGAACAAGCATGCAAGTCAGCGGTCATTTTGGCTTGAAAAATCGCACTAGAGACTCTTTTCGGTACCTTGCTAGAACCTTTTGTACGTGCGGTTATGCTATTGGAATGCGAAACACTCGATACTTGTTTTCCATTTCGATTCGATGCTTCTTCCACAGGTCGAGCTGCTAAAACTGCGAGATTTCGAAAAGAAGTTGCAGCGTCATCACGTATTGAACGCATAGATGAAGTAGCCATTTCTGAATTAAAACGTCTGATCTTAGGTTTACCCTTCCGTTTTGTCCTTGCAGCATTTGGACCTTTCGACGTTAAGTGACACATCACAAATTTTGACTTCGTAATTCCTGAGGTTTTCATGTTTTCACGTTCCCTTTGACTATGACTTTCGGTAATCCAAAATCGGTTCGTTGTTGTATTTTTTTGATTCCTGCTCTCTTCAAGCTCAAAAGTAGGTAAATCTGGTGCTTCTTCACCGCTAGAAAGGTCAGAAATTTGCGCATTGCTTTCTTGAAAGTTTATAATGTCGTTCACCTTACAATCTGATTGTGTGAACGGGGCTGCGGTGGCTGTATCACCGTCACCCAGAACACCCTTTTCAAAGCGAGTCTCTTTGTCCTCAGCCATCCCATGCATTGATGATGTGATATTTTGGATAGAAGTATTCTGATCAGCCACTACCTCTTGCTGATTCTCGAGCTTTTCTACTCTCGTTTGTTCAGCGTCCAATGCCTCGACTTCATTAGTAAGACCATAATAAACTATCAAGCTTTGGCACCAAGCTCGTCCTACATCTTCAAGGTCATACGTCGAAAATTGCGTATCTTTATTTTTCCCAACATCAGGTCCACAAAAACTAGCTTCGAGTGTATAACTATTTGTCACACCTAATTCTTGGTTCACAACGACTCGAGCTGTGGATACCTTCGACTTGTGAATTTTAAAGTTGCAGCCAGGAAGCGAAAAGCATGATGTATGCCGTGCAACTATAACGGGAAATGCTCTCGGGTCTGAATTATCTCGCGCGATGAATGAAGGAGTGAAAAGAACATCTGAGATGCTGCTTTTTCTACTCAATGGATAGCATCCGTACATAAAAATATTGCGATTGAGACTATGTCCGTGTATATCACAATAGATGGCAACACGATTCGTAGACTGATAGTATGCCAGATGCTGTTTCAAATGGTAAATTGTTGGAAAGAATTGTTCAATCGGCTGACTCCATTTTCGATTAAGGTCACACCCCGCAAGATTGACGCGAGTATTGCCATTGATGACTCCGTCCGGATTTAACATGGGCACGATCTTAAATATGAAATGCTGTCGGAGAATCGTAGCACCACTGCTTGGGCCTGTAAGGTAATCAATCATTCCTTTCATTATCCAGCTACTATTGGGCTCACCAGGATGTACTCGCGCAGATAGAACAATAACTGGTCATACATACAAAGCATTTAAAAAAAGTATCTTGATGTTTGGATTATCAAAGTACGCACTGCGTCGTTCGTCGAGTAAAAGTTCATTGATCTCAGGAGATGTGATTGAAAGAAGATCACATGTATTCCCTGCAATAGTCTGACAGAGCTCAGTTCGACATAACAATTGCATACGCTCTGGGTCACGTTCTAGCTGCTCTAAGTAGTCCATTAAATCTACATATAAACAATGAGTTAGCAGACGTTTGTAGCATTATAACGTTCTGATAACGTTGTAGCGTACCGGTATATGTGTATGGCTGAAGGCAAGCAAAGAAGACACAGTCATTCTGATGCTCAAATTCATATTGAAAACTCAATGTGTTGGCTCCTAAAGGAGCCAATGTCGACACAGAAACGTCATACCGCACAAATGTACCGCAATGTCTCCAGCCGATTCCATTTGCTCTCGCGTTGTGTTGCGAGTAGACAACAGGCTGTAAGCCCTGACCAAACAATGACCTTCGTTTTGCTAGATTTACGAGAGCAAAACGATACGTCGTACCGGGTCTACCATTGCGAACTTGGAAGTAAAACCATTGACGATACGCTCCGTTGTTCACATCTGGATGAATGACTAATTCATACTCTTGTTGTAACGTTTGAGACCCGGTCGAACGTTTTCGAAACACTCGAACAGCTTTTTGTAAATTACCATTCTCAAACAAAGAATCGAAAAAGAGGGTATCGTCAGGTGCATTGCTTCGACGAAAGACGTCGGGTTGGTTGTATTCATACACGTGAAGAGAATCAAGTACCTCCAAGTCATTGTACTTTTGTGCCTCGGTATCAACCATTGCACGATCTTCTTGAAGTATCGGTTCAGGTGCTGGTCGTTGCAAGCGATCCATGTCAGCGATGGAGAATGTTGTAGCAACGTTGTTGACGACATGTTTGCAAACTCGAAGATTTTTTGGACGGTTTTCTGGCAAACCTGTCTGAGCGAGACGTAGTTTTTTAGGTAAACTAGTTGTTGGACGTGAAGGTGAAGGTGGCACAAAATCGTCTTGACCAACAACCTTGTTATACTGAGCAGAGCAAGGATTGTTCCAGGACATTGTCAAGATTTCGATGATGACTTCCAGAACTTGTCCCTTTATCAATCTAAATACATGTTATTTCTGTCCTACGTCCTTTCAGGGTCTCCTTATAAAAACAAAAGGTGAAGATTGAGTCTCTTAACTTTTTCTGTGCTGTATAACTGCCAATAATCAAATTACTGAGCGACGTGATTGCTGTGCGACTCAGTGAGTCTCCTGAACAAACGCACAAAAGAAAAGTTTGTACTTGCACACAGGAGCGGGACCGAGAGCTTGATGCGTAGTTTGCTCGAGATTTACATTTATTTCTATATGAATTATTGTTAACACATGCATGATTTGCTATCTTTGATAGTTGAAGTGTATGTAGTGCATGAGGCTAACAGCCCATGGATTGAAATAGTCCCTTCGTCCTCAAGATTACCTACGCTCTGCATCTCAGAGTAATGCACAATTACATGAAGTGTAATGTGTACATATACGTGATTCGATACAAAACGCATTTCATCTTCCCCACCAAGATGTAGATCATATATTTGGCTTTCGTAACATTGCATGGAAGTGAACGCTCATCGAGCACCCACCGTGATTGGAGTCATTGCTATCACTTGCACCTTATAATGCCTGCTCTTACGGATCTTATTGATTTGCCCTCTTGGCTCATTTGGGCAAAGACCTTGAAGGTTTTTTATGAAGGGAGCTAAGAAAATTCTGCTAGATACGGTCGAAGTGACCCTCACGGCCCGACCCGACACCCCCGATGTCGCCAAATCACGTACGACAGAGCCGCCCACTGAAAAAATAGCGCTCACTTTGCTCCAATTCTTCTCTGCAATAGTTGCTCACCTATCCTTAAGCAATATATGTTGCCGCAGAACCCCCGACGACATCCAGCTTATAATCAATGAGCTGGACCCGACTCAGCTAGCCAAGATTTTCCTTCTTTGAAAGCAACAGTCACATCGACTTGACCACGTTCTGATTATGAGTTTTATCTATTTGATGATGCTTGCCGCGGCAGAGCCCTTACACGATCATTAGCGTGATTCTTCTGCTCGAATGCGAGCGAGAATAGCGGTCGACAGTCGCTTCGCAAGCGCTATCTGGCCCCACAGATCACCACTCCTCAGGGGTATTGCCTGTGCTTGAAGCAGCAGCGGTGGGAAATCCAGCACCATGAAGGGAGACCTTACCTTGGAAACCGAATGTTGCGATAGAATTGGAGAGTACCACACCAATTTGCGCACTAGGTGAGAATCACATGTTGCCTTACCTGTTTTACAGCTTAAGAAGTCAGCTTTATAGAAGCTGACGAGCGACTGGATCGTCACCTTAGACATGAATTTGCAAAGTACAAATGCCGGCGTGGACGTCGAGATAAAAGCTCGGCCCCTCAAGTTTTATTTCGAACAGGCTGTTCATCTCCATGAAACAGCTGTTATGGCTACCGACCAAGTATCAAAATAATATAATGTCGGGTCCTACTCGCAAGTTAGAAACGCGCTGCGCTGGGCTAAACTGTCCGATCTTATAGGAAGATAAAGAGTTAGGGTGGATCAGGGACAATCTTCAATGGGATAGATTAATCTTGACAAAGTAGAACCACAAACTACTAGGAGTGAGGGCATCCCGTACAACAGATACTAGTCGAGGCCCTGAGGAGCCCACCGGCCCACAGAGCTTCCACATGGAACCGGTTTATCCCTTTCTCATCAAAATGAGGTAACCCTTCCGTGGCAAAACCATAAGCTCTATCAGTAATTGCGTCACGATAACTCTCCTCCAGACCCTCAATGCGAATTGATCCTGTGGTGCAGTGTAATGATGTTCACTGTAGAACCGGGAGGACCAGTGTTCAATCCCCGGGCCGGGTAGAGCGGTGTTAGAGTGTAATGAATAAAACCCTACAGCCCGTGCTTGACATGGCTTACACGACTGCTAAAAAGGGTTGACGTTCTAATAATTACCCAGAGTCTCAGCGTGTCGGAAGTTAATGAAATCCAGTTTTTTCAGAATCTCAGTGTGTGGCTGGTATTTGGATGAGCCGTGTTAAGATACGCACTCTGAACTTCGTCATAGAACAGAATACCCTCGACGGGTATCGCTGCCGAAGATCAGAGAGTAGCTTAGCCTAGGGATGGCTGAGACCCCTTACATCCGACAAGCGAGAGCGTGATATACTTCAAGTTAGCTTACGTTGAGCATATGAAGGTTTACCGTCTCAGGAAATTGCCAAATCCTTAGCTCAAACGTTTACTCACGACCTTAACATCCCGAAGTAGATTATTCGTACGTTAGCCTTCTAAAATGCGAGCACTGCATAAAAGATAGAGTGATCGCTTAATAAATTCAAAATATGCACTACATATCTATGTGTCTCTTGTCTGCCTCTAGTATAGGCATATCGCTTTCAAACATCCTGGAACTCGTTCATTTCGTGGCCCACCAACCAGGAGAAACTCTACGGTGGGATGGATAAAAACATATATATATATAATGGGGTTTAGGCTTGAGCCGCAAACTGCGTTATTCGAAGCACCGAATGAGTGCCAGGGTCTGTCCGCGCAAGTGTTTTGGAGTATATAGTTTGTCACACATACAACGCATTTTGTCTGGTAATGTGTCTGCGGATTACCAGCTCAAGGGTCCAGATATTCCAGCGGAGAAAGTTATGGCCTCCTTGTCCAGGTTCGACTTCTATTTCGTCAGTATCGGCGCTGCCATTGCGGAGAATCGTGCTACGGGATCAATTGGTGCATTGGCCAGGCAAAATCTCCAAGGTAACCCTGCTGACATCTCAATGTCCATAATCATCTCAGACACTTTACAGCCCGCAGCTGTCAATAAGTTTTCGAAGACGTGGTAGACAAACTATGGCTGATCGTGAAACAATCCGATGTCTAAGAAGCTTACAACACCAAAATCAACAGTTTATGCAATACTTCATATATGAGATCCACCCAAACTATTTGATCAAATTTATCACAGGCAAGACATATGGAGATGTAAGCGACCATCTTTCACTCGGCAACAGCTGTATTGTGGTCTAAGCGATGTGGTAGAAGTGGAAAAGAATGCTGCTTTGTGGCGCGAATATTATAGTAGATTCAGATATAAATAGCTGAGACACCTAAAGTTATGGCTGTAGCCACGTATACACGAAACCTCTACTTTGCATCAAATTGTGCTTTGTCCGTTATCCGAAAATGATAAAAACAATTTCGCATGACATACAGCAATTGCTTTTAGAATCAGACTTATCGATAAATCTGAAAACATTGAATTCCCTCGGTTAACGTGTCCTTACGTCATATCTCAAGCGCTTAAAAGAATAATCGATTTCACATTTTAGGCATTTGTAGGCAATTTTACCTTGCCTTAGCAACTTAGTTGCGATAAATCGCTTTGATTAAATATTTTATATATCTGCCGTCAGATTTACTTGTACTGAAAGTATCCTTGAGCTTTGTGACCCTTCGTCGGGAAGCCCAGTAACATATATTGGAAAAATGAGAGAGACAGAGACATAGCCTTGATCGAATAAAGAGGCGGCTCTTAATGACAAGCGAAGCTTCTGTGTTACCTATGCTGTAATGGAAAGCGTGCCGTATTAGTGTGTACGTCTACACACTACACATTTGTGCAATTGTACGAACCCATAGATGTCTGAGAATTGCATGAAGAGGGAAATAGAACTGCATAATGCAGAGGTTTGTTGGACGTGTGGACTGTTAGCCTCCAGTTATGTGTGATAACAGAGCGAAGCAATGTACTTAGTATCAGTTTAAAGTAGACCTATAGGTCATTCTTGAAATTCGCGAGCAAATTAGTACTTAATGTAATATGACTGGCGTACAAGCTTACGTAAAGTTTTGCATATAGAATGCACACAGGCTGGGATCGAACGCTACACCCAGGAGCAAGACCGAGAGCTTCTTAAAAAATAATTTTGCTTTCCTGTTCAAAGATCGACATAGATTATATGTCAGCGATTACTTATGCTTTAACCGGTAAAAGATTTCTTACTTGACGTGAGTGCTTACAGCCCAGCCCCCTTCAAAGAAATCTCATCGTCTTCATTTGTACCAATACTTTAATGCCTAGACGTTCTGTACAATAACACAAAAGGGTGATATTAAGTATGTCAATTAGACAAATGTGTCGACAAAGCGGCATTTCAGATCTGCTTCCGAAAATTTCAGCTACGTGAAAATATGTTCTCTCTGACCCTTATGCTTTACGGATCGCCTCACCAATCGGCTTGGCATCACTGTGGCATTGGACATTTATAGTCAGGTGACGCAAGAACGTATATGTCACCACATCCAGCAAGCCCGACTCTATATCTTTAATTTATGAAAGAAGGATAGCCATCTTGTCATTCGTTGTTAACGGCATTGCTGAGCGTAACGGCATGATCTCTGTTGTTCGCAATAACTCAGGGCCAAACCGGTGTACACTGAAATTACTACATTGCATGTAGCCCCTTGCCGTTAGCTAGGTATTTCTTTCCCAATGCTTGAACCTGGCAAGAAGCAATCGTGATGTTGCGTTCATGCTCATCGGTGTCTGCCTTGAATAAATTATATTCATGACAAATACTAAAACCACACGCGAAATTTGGAATGGACGACCTGGATTCAAAAGTTCCAGCCTTTGGAATGCATGAGTTTATGTTGAAGGCCGCATCTTTTGCCGTGTCCCAAAATCCTTAATTTTATTTTACAAAGTTGGTCAGGCGCCGTACACCTGCACTACCCTTCGAAAAGTTGACCAGGCCAATTCAGTTTCTTAGTCATTTTGGGACAGAAATATTGACCATTGAAAGATAGTGTACCCACTTCTCGAACGAACTGCTTTGCGGGCATTTTCAATGATGAACTCAATTATGACGGAAGGTGGGCTTCGCATCTCCTTCGGCTTCAACCGTACGCTTCACCACTTTGTGGTCAGCCCAAGAAATAAATTCTCCAGCTCAATTAGAAAATTCTACCAGATATAATTGAGGGGGATCAGCCCCTATCACTACGTCGATCTCTCCATCCATGAGCTTAAACCTTTCTCACCATCCACACGGAAATCTCCACTGCACCACACGGTAGATCTACCACATGGAAAAGCGGACAAAGTAGTGCCGTCATATTATGGCAAACATCCTTCTTTGTCTCAAATATTGTCTTTCTGCCTGCGCTTTGCACTCTCTCGTCTTTACAGGAGACCTAGGCAAACAGATTCTCATTAATTTACCGACTCTGACGTAGAAGGGCGGGACACATGATCGCTCTTGCTCTTCCTCAGCTCACAGATGTAGCTAACAGTCTCACCAGAGAATTCTTCTCATTAGCACGACACACCGTAGTCTATTCATGCCCTAGCCGAGATAAACTATGAAGTTCTTGATTAACGCTCGCTGATACCTGTCACATCTTGAGACCGCGACTTACCGTCTCTACTGCCCTCTAAGCACTTCTAGAGACACTGAGAGATAATTCGGACAATCATATATCCTGCTCCAATTATATAGTTGTTTCAAATCCACTTTAGATTTTTGGTTGAGGTGGATTCAAGACTCCCCAAAGATCTATCAAAAGAAAGGTGTGTGGCTTCTAGAGTTTTTGACCTCCAATCGGTGCACAGCTCATGGCTTCCAGCGTTCAAGGAACGTCAAATTCAGCATGAGATCGTATAATGCACCCAGGTCAAGGCAATACAACTTTTCGCGCTGTCAAAATCCTCAGCTTTCACACATAGTTTTGACCGAACTGCCCACGTGATCCTCATTGTAAAACGCACGAAAAATAAATTTCGGTTTGACATCTGTTAATGCCTCTGCGTACTGCCTACTGGATTCGACAGCTGCGCGTTGTGCATAATGTTGCACGGCGCTGGTGAGTTTATTAGGACTTTTCCACAGCTTCGCATAGCCCGTAACGTTGCAATCGATACTTAACTTGAATAGCGATCACCATCTCTCTTTGCGGATAAGCCTAATTCCCACTGAATTAACTCACTTTCAGGTACAATAAACTCGGTCATTTCCCAGTATGTAATTTTCTACCAACTGAGATTGGTGTTTAGTCCATCGGTTGATCCTGCCTTAAACTTCGACCCTTCATGACCTAAGCCGTGTCCAAAGAAGGCGGATATGCACAGTATTCCGGTCGACCACATCCACGACTACATTGGCTTTGGTTGACAGCTTGAAAACCTCGTCATTCTTCTCGGCAGGGCCAAGGCCAATCGGATCTGGCGCGCACGCAAACCTTCCCCCTCCAGTCATTCAAACGGCCCTCGCGGCACGGCAAATGTACTTTGCATTAAGTGCGTCGCCCACTACTTTCTTGATCGAGGTAGAATCGATGCGGGAGGTCTCTGCTGAAGCCGAACCTGTCTGGGATTATCACTGAGATGGTAACTATTTATGCCTTCGGAAAAAAATTGACCGCCAGTAGAGCGGTTTGAGTTCACAGCTCCCGGACAAAGTCCACTCGATTCTTCTTCTTTTCGGTGAAGAGGGGGAATCTGGAATGCGTCCGACTTACCAGATTTGGCGGTGCAAGCACCCGTGACATATGTTGGTGCGTCTGTTCCACAAAAACACTACACGTTTGGGTTAATTCTGGTTACGGCCTCTTAGTGCAGGTAGCACAAACGTGACGCGCTCGTATTTCGTACACTGTATATGAAGAGTGCTTTAAAAAATTATTTCTTTTACAAGAATGTAGTTCTGTCACGGCCCTCAATTGCCAGGACGCCCAACACCAGTGGCATCACGATGGGTGTCATCGGTATCCTCGCTAAATTTCTGTTCGGTAGCTCCTGGGGATGGCTCAGCGCTTATTACCATAGCTAGTAAACGACTCCAGGTGAGTGATTATTGCATCTGGCCCGTAAACGCTGGTTTTATGACCCCGTCAGAACCAGTAACAGATATAAGCGATCCGAGTGTGTCTAGTTGTCTTGGGGACCGATACTTAAACAACTCGTGTTCCATTCTCATTATAATTCGGTCTATTTACACTCGGCCGTCAAATTAACTTTGAGTGCCACAAGTGCAAAGATGTTGCTGTGTACTTTGCACAGTGAAAGCCTCATAGAATTTGCGGCTTACGCACAGCCGTTTGGTCTGTACATTCTAACCAGGCACGGCGCTGAGCGGCTTTAATGAAACAAAAACTTGATTTTCTTTGCAAATTCATAGATTCAGATATATTAAGGAACAGTTTTATCTAGCTTAGTTGAAGATATATCTGTCTTACTATATCTAATAACTAAACTACCTACGTTGACGTGAGGCTAACCACAGAACAACATTTTCGTTGAAGACGCCCATCGGCTTCATTAAAGCGAATACTCTGGTACCTTTGAGTCGTGCATAATCACATTAAACAACGTAACGTGTACGTATATCAACGTCATATACATATCCAATTAGCCAACTAAAGTCAAAGAACAAGCTAGAACCGGCACTAGCGTATGGGCAACGACTACGGGCCAAACGACTCGAGGAACAGAACGATTTCTTGTTTTATTGCTCCAATAACATTAGCAATTCAGTAGCACATATGTCGCAGCAACGACATGTATTTAGTCTAAATATTAACACTCCGGTGGGTTTTGAATCTATTTTTTATACTCCTGCTAAAGGGAGCAAAATTCCACAAAATGCTGGCCAAAGTCCAGCGGCAAAAATTCAAAGCAGAGAAGCAAATTCATGAGCAGGAGCATAAGAGAAGGTACTTCATCCACATAGTTGACCAAAACTCATCCTAACAAAAACGTCGCAAATATATCTTTTCCTTTATCTGCAAATTATGCCCAAATCTTTTGCTTTGACTAGCACTCACGCATTCACGAAGTCGATTAGCCTTGTCCGTATCAACACTTTGGTGCTTCTGAGCTTTTGATTGAGACAAAAGTATAAGGTGGACGCATACATCATCATACGATATGTCCCCTATTACACTCTCTTCCACCATGGTGTCTACTATAGCTAGCTACATACCGGATTATAGCGTATGTACACATGACACTTTTGTGCAACTAAGCAGAACTGTGAGAATATTCAAAATCTGCACCTTTCGTCCCCCCTTCGCTCTCGGTGAGAGGTACAACGAGCAAGCCTCGACGCATGGGTAGACGACGAACCACTTGCGAACGTTCGTCGAGTACATGGTGGACTCTGAAAAAGACTGGAACCTATTTTCCCTCAAAGGATCCGCGGTGGTCTCGGAGAGAGACAGTCAAAAGCGGTTGTATATTGTGGTCTCCAGAGTATAATTCTTTACGGAAAAAAGCGACTGTTCCCTGTGTAAATCATTGCCGACAATCAGAAAACATGTAAGCTGTTGCCTTGGGCCAAGGTCGGTGAGAGTGGAAGCGAATAGAGGTCGTAATCTCCCATGCCAAGGCTGGCATAGTTATATGGCGTTAATCAGTCGCGAGTAGTAGA
>NW_020189454.1:59244-64546 GCF_900000015.1 Plasmopara halstedii
TTTTTGGAAAGTTGGGATATTTTTTTATATATGGCAAAAGTTGGGGCATTTTTTTTTATTCTCCCTGAATTTAAATATACTAATACTGTTACAATATATATATATATATATCCTGTTTGCCATATTCAATCATAAAACTGCCTTGATTGATTCTGCTCTTGAAATAATATAGAGAACTAGTTGCTAAACTAATTACTTATAAAGATCTCAATTCCTCGACCGGCAAACTGACATTCTGCGTCGATGAAGTCAATTCTCCAGTTTTCTTTTTGCATATTATGCGCATGAAACGGTGCCATATGTCCACGTGCTCCATCCTAGCATGGTATCCGGGGTTGTTGACTAACGCAATCGCTACTTGGTTATCTCCCAGACTTGTGTTCCATCCCCTTGGTAGAGCATAGATTCCTCTGACTGTATACGCGGGCTCTTTAGTTCAGAGCTTTCCTGTGCAAGCTACACAGGAAACACATTACACTTGGTGCAGCGGGGCTGCCGTAGCTTTGCGCTTTGAGGATGCGTAAGCTAGGTCACCGACCTTTCGTTCGATACTTAGAACATAAACGAGTTTAGCGGATCGCAATTCGCTTACTCCAAGAGTAAATATTGCCTTAACCCAAGGCTAATTAACTCTTCCGTTTAAAATCAAAAACTGATTATTTTTATCTGCGGCGAAGCCGCCTAATTTTAAATGCATAAATTTTCCTAAATATATATAGCAGAAGCCAAATTCATCTATAACTACCGGCTACCCAGCCACATAATGTATTCTTATTTGGATGCAATCACACCATGCCCATCTCGTGTGACACACACCCCTGTTATCAGGGTACGTGTAACCCCGTTACACTTGGTTATACCCGTAGTCGATTCGACTAGGGTTGTATCGGCTGTGAGAATGAAATACAAGCTATTTGACTATCTGTCCTGGAATAACTAAACGCTCTTAGCAAGCTCATGTCTATCGTCGGTCCCGAAAGGATACGAATCTGCCGGCCTAAAATCGTAAGAAGTAGCTGCTCACCTGGAGGCATTCACCACTAATGTGCTGGTGCAGCTCTGATTATCTTTAGCCAGGCGTCGATGGAAGTACAACGGTAAGGCTAATAATGTCGGAAATTCAACTCATCAGGGGCAGCGATATTAGAGAACTTTTTCTCGGTAAGAGAAGTCGATATTGTCTTCAGTGCGACAATAATTCAGATGGAGCGTCAGCCCGTTGTGGTAGCGGTCCTTAAGCGAGGGTGTCGCGCCTGAAGGGGGTGTATACGCGGACACCTCAATGAATGAGGTCTTTTCAACATAGAAAGCGTTGATTTGACAGAACTTGAGGGTGTTCTTGCTATAGAATCATATGTATTGAAATCTTGTTCACCCGTGAAGAATGGCAAAAAACGAGCAGTTTTGATCTGGGATTGCGAGTTCCAATCACCATCAAAGTGCGTTCTGTCCCAGGAGGCGGTAATGGCGAATTCTCCGTACAGAGACCTCATTCGTGTCCACCCTACCGCTTTCAAAAGGCGGTGGTGTCATATTAAATGCGGAACGTACTCGAGGTCCAGATGGGACATTAGAAGTAAAAGTGCCTCGAGTGTATCACAACAGTCAAGCTAATGAGCAAAATGAGAGAGCTTAGCCACTTTTAACTTCTAATTACCCCGAAATGTTTACCTGTAGCAGGATAAGAACATCTCTGCCATGCTCTTTCTGGTTGGGAAGTCAGAAGGGTCAGGATCCCACTCAATGTCGCTTGAAGAGCCCCCTCGAGATAAGATGTTACGTCGCAGTAGGCACAGATAGGCCGTTTGATAAATAAATGACATCGTGGGTATCGTAGATAACGACATCTCGCACTAATAGAAGCGACTTCATTTAAATATGGTGAAGATCACATGCCAGGGTTTTTGGTTGTCAATGTTACAGTAATGAGCATTGTGGACCGTAAATAGTCACGATAGATTAAAAAGCGTTTTTCAAGTACAACGTCATGGAAGTAGACAAAATTGTAGATGCCAAAAAACGGTAACAATACCCGTGCGTCTTGAAATAGCCAAAGGCTCCGCTGATTTGGGGTAAGTGACGAGAAAAGTGACTCATTCGTGGAAGGAGAGACCAGATAATTTTTAAGGTTGTGATCATCATCTTATTCCCGGCAAATATACTATAGATGGAATGATTATGTATCCAAATATTAGCGTCACCGAACTGGCAGGGCTCAATGTTAATGTAGGGTTTAAGATCTTCAACCATCATGGATGAGGTTGTAAGTCAACATATAAGCAGAGCTCTGATTGCGAAGTGTCACAGCTATCCTCAAGGATCAAACGGATCTTATTTATCGTTTATTGACTTTTCTCAGGACGTGGCGACAGGAGACCCACCACAGATGTTGCCCTAAGGTCGGAAAATGCATCCAGAACATAACTTGCTTCCCAAAAGTAAAGATAGGTTCGCAATGCAGCAGCCAAACAAAGACAGCAGTATAAAATTATTGACGTTGTCTACCTGCGAGGCATGAAGCGGGTTCGCCGAGGGGGGATTAAAAAAACCCATCTCAGGGCTGAATTTATGCGTCAGAAATGCTGACGGCAATTGTGAGCGCTTGTATTGAGCTGACGCGGCAATTTCCATAGAGAAAACCCTTTTTTAAGAGTAAATACCGATAATAGACATCATATCCATTCGACGAGTACGCCGTTAGGGACTCCCTGGAAGTGGCTGGTAATGCTACATGAACTACCTAATGCACCAGCAACGTCAAAGTGGCAGGTGGCACGGCTGGTCTGGCCGCAATAAGGCCATGCGCAAATCGATTTTAACGATGTAATCGCCCGCAGTCATGCACAGCACATAGCGAGCAATGCGCATGTGCATGCACGTAAATTAAATACTCTTTTAAACATACAAGTGTGGCTCTGGCGCCAGCGAAGTCTCATCTCTATGATGCCTTATGTGGTATTATAGCCTGCGAGCAAGTTTTGCATAAATAAAGACCATTGAAGGTTGGTCAGTGTCTCTATCCCGAAATAGTTGAGTAAGTAGCTTGGCAAAAACCGCTACTTGTACATGTGCATTGTGAACTATACGATACGCAAAGACATTTCATGGATCTCCATAAAACGACTGCCGAAATGTTGTTGAAATGCTGCCAAAAAATTAAGCTAAAAGATAACATCGTGCGCTCCTCGATTTCGGCCTCGACATTTTTAAATCGATCATTTCATGTCGTTTAAGAAACTTCTTGTGGTAGACTTCTTTTTACTTGAAGCAGATGTCGATGGGCATTAACACATAAATGAATCGTGGCATTATCAGCTTCAAGCTACTGTTCATTGCAAAGAGCTTATCGGAATGAAGTATGGCATCTTCATATTCAGGCTAGTGTTCTTAGCTCGAAGTTGATTATATTAGAACAGATTATGCTAGGTTGCGAACAAAGACGTCGTCATCACAACGCACAACAGAAACAGCAGCATGGGTGTTTTTCTTTGCCAGATCTACTTCTCAGATAATGTTTTTTTCAGGTCGACCTAATTTGGTGACGAATGCGCTTTCGCGTTGCCGAAGCTATATATTTTCGCATGTCGTGATGGACCAGACTATGATGCGATACGTACAGCGTACGGTCCAGACGCAACATATGTTTATTGATTGAAAGCTTTGAGAAGCAAGGAAAATGAACACACAGATGTCGCATTATCGCAGCACACGGCTAGACGACTGCATGCCTATGCCTATCCCAAGGTTTGAAGTATTCTAGCACCGACCCCATGACACCCAGCATGCAGTGATACCTTACGATGAGGTGAGTATGCACGAAACACTCTTCGAGGTTCTTGATATTCTTTCGGGTACCATTTTGAAAGAGAAAAGACATACTTATCGGTGAAAGCTATCGCGGATGGATCGACATTTAAGAGTGGGTAAGTGCATGTGTGAAGCTTTTTTAGCGGGATGTAAACTTGCCCTATGCGGCGGCAGTTTTTGCTTGCCTACTTACCACCTTAGGTAGAAAGCTGACGGTCCTTGTGTATGGACTGTAATTAGGTCTTCATTAGGACACGTCTGGTAATACCTATGTTGTGCTCTTTGTGGATCGTCTGAGCAAGATAAGCATCTCGCTGCTGTCAGCGATTGCTTGAACAGTGATGATACGGCCAAGCTGACTGTCGATAAAGTGTTTCGCCAACATGGCTTGCCAGTACCCATTGTAGAAGATTATGCCTTGCGCTTTATCGCGAAGTTAAGGCGGGCGCCGTTATAGATAGGTGAAAACAGAATCGACGTACCAGTCGCTGACCATCCGCAAACAAATGGTCAGGCACTTCATGTCGTGCAATGTGGAGGGTACCGAACACCTGTGTGGAGAGACCGTGGTTTAAAGGGGTTTTCTCCCACTGATTGGGTTGCACTAAATAAAGAAATACATGCCTATGTATAATCACCTTGTTTACATAAAAGATAAGTCAAGTCTCTGGGTGCCTTCGACGCCTCCACGATGCTAGTTGAACGATTTGGAGCTGTACTCACGGCGGGATGCGGAGAATTGTCAGCTTAACACTTGCCATACACCAGAGGATAGTGGTCTCTTTTAGCCAGGTCTAGCTCGTGAAAATACTTAACGTTGTCGCGGTGCTGAAGTATCACCAGCCGATGGTAAAACGAGCAGAGCTCATGATTTGCGAAGCAGGAAGACCACACGCTAAGCTCGGGCTCATTAAGTCATTTAGTTTGATGCACGTGAGCGAGACGGTGCAAGTTCGCTTAGAAAAGCAAACTCAAGTCACAGGACTGCTCACAGAACGGCTACTTTTGCGTAGTAACTTAGCCAAGCAAATTGTCAGTGGACACAAGTTTGGATGGGGGTACCGTAGATATTCGCAATTGACCTTTTAAGAAAATCGTATAAGATACAGTATGATACAATCGTTCGAATACCATATTACACTTGGTGCGATTGTAAATATTTTTGAGTATGGACAGTTTTGGCATTTATGCTATTGACAGATCTCCAGATCGGAAGACTAAGGTAGTTAAATATAAATGTTAGTTAAACGTATATATCAGTCCAAGAAGATGCGGTTGTAATCATATGAAGTCTTAGAAAAGTAAAGTAAATTAGGAGTGTGTGTTAAGGCGATCCTGAAGGTTCACTCGGATCCTGACTACCCTTTGGTAAAGGAATTTCAAGATGTCGTCTCGAAAGACCCGCCGTCGTTCCTACCTCCGAACCGAGGTCGGTTAACCTGGTTTCGGGAGCAAATACTGCGTACCACGCCAATGGCCTCAACCCAAGGAGCTG
>NW_020189454.1:64617-72072 GCF_900000015.1 Plasmopara halstedii
TAGAGAAGAATAGAAAGGACTTAAAGAGCGCGATGGCTGACCTACTTACGACGGTGTTACCAGCATTAAAAGTGAAAATGAAAGATGATCGAGGTATAAGTAGACAACGAATACAATGATAGCAGTACGGTGACCACAGACCCAACAAGGTAGAACAAGATTTACAAGGATGGTCAACAGCGCGCGAGCGAGAGTTAAGATGGGGGGTTGAAATTTCACAAGATGTAACGCCTTTATCTCAATAAATTGCAATAGCGGTTGAGATGCGATGGATGGCGAGGAGATCCAGGTAGCGCTGGATTTTAAAGTCACCCGCCGACCCAAGCAATGCTGGGAATCACGGGTCAGAAGTCACGTAAGCATCTAGTTGAGTCTAGATGCAAGAATCAAAGACAAGCAAGCTGTGTTTACAGTATGATAGAGTCCGACTGTTACGTCAGTTCCTGTTTTGAGCTCAAGAACATTGGTGATTCAGTAGTGACGCTCAAAATTGCAATTCACTTCGTCATTATCGCAGCGCTATATGCTTACAACACTCATATCTACGCACGTGAACAGTTCTTTTAAAAATTGACGACGTAAGCAAAGATTTCAATTTCTGCTGTCATCGGTTGAGACAAACAGTCATGTTAAGAATCGCTTGTAGAGGAACAACTTGGTTGGATCAAGTTCTTGGTGCCAACATCTCCTAATTCTTCAATAGCAGTAGCTGCAGCTACCGACCAAGTTCTGAACTTGAAACAAACTCGCTATTCGAAAGCATCTGATTCTGTTTAAAAAAGATAAAGATCGAGGGTGCACCAAGTCATTAGCAGAAACAACATCAAAATAATCTTGCCATGGGACCTCAAATGCATCATATTTCTGTATGAAAACACCCCAACGCTTACAGCGCTGGATTCTCCACTAGTCCAGCAATCGCTCCACGTGATAGTGGATAACGTTTTTCTCATCAAGTAGTGCCAACGCTTGCCGCTGCTGGTGGATAAGAGCTTTTTTGTTTGAGGTGGCGTTGACTCTCTCGACGTGCGGTCAATACATAAGTGGGGTTTTCC
This sequence comes from Plasmopara halstedii, assembly GCF_900000015.1. Classification (NCBI taxonomy): domain Eukaryota; phylum Oomycota; class Peronosporomycetes; order Peronosporales; family Peronosporaceae; genus Plasmopara; species Plasmopara halstedii. The sequence goes on from NW_020189454.1 coordinate 65,673, forward strand.
ATTAAACCGGAAATGAAAAACAAAGACCACAACACCCGTATAATCGGTCGCGACATTTGAAAAATCAAACGTTCGTCCATAGTAACAGGCTATGAACTGGCAAAACGGGTAGACAGTCCTAAGGCCTTAACTCAAGTGGCAAAGGAAACCCTCCGCACGCACGCACCCAAGTGCAAACTCACTTATACAGGTTAGGCCACCAGTATTTAGAGCTTGCTGAGTCAAATGCTTCTCTACTCGAGATAGCCATCCAAACGGTTATCTTGTACATCGAACATTATTCTGCTTTTAGGATTGTTCCGACAGTAAATAGTACATGTTCACTGTCATGTGGGTCAGTGCCGTAATACAGCAAGCTTTTGGATGAGGGGTTAGCCGGACAAGACGTACACAAATGCTTCAAATAACTATAAGTCACCGTTTTCTAGTTTTTAAGGATTTCACCTGGTGCATCTGACCCGTACGCTGTATAATCCGGTCCATCAACATGTACGACGTCACCATTATAAAGTTTAATCGCGGCGACGCGAAAGCGCAAATTGCGCCGCATCAAGCCGACCCGACTCATACCTTACCTTGAAATAAAGTCGGCCGGAAGGGTGATCATCTTGCTATCAAGCGCAACGAGCATGAGTGTATGCATCGCGAACGTCCCGCAACAGAGCAGGTGTACACCGAACTTAATAGAAAAACGTTTATTGAAGTTCAGCAGCTTTCTCAGCGCGAAATCTCCACACAGCCGCTGAGCTTTGTTACCTACTACGATGTTCAGCGTTTTAATCTGATCGTTCGACAGTTGATTGATCCATTGCGCAAAATCCACGTGGACAGGGTCTACTAAATACTTTTTTGGCAGCGTCAAGCTCTTTAGCGAAAGCTATAAGTTCAGTCTTTGAAATAGATTACGCGTTCATGCCAATTGACATCAACTTGGAGGAATACTATGTCTATGGCAAGAGCTGAACTATCATAGATGACAGAAAATGGCCGATCCACATTGTCCTGAGCCACAATCTGGGCACACGACGTTTACATAGATAGCTTTATAGATCGCCTCATCCGTCGCTTCCTAGCACCATTTGACATCGTTATTATGGTGAGGAATTGTGTCGTGTCAGTTTAACATGCGTTTTATATGTGCAAGTTGTTGGAGTTTCTTTTGGAAGGAGGCACTGGTCCCAAAGGAGTCAGTGGCTTGGTCAATCTTTGATGGTCTTGAAATTTGTCCGCCTGCCGTATATCCCGAAATAACACGAAATTCTGTTGGGATCAAATACACACTGGTCGTTTTCACAAACAGCTTGTATAGTTGCATACATTTAAGCGCTGCAAATTCCTGATGCGGTTGTCTACATCTAGTTCTTTGTGCTCTGCACGACTATGATCATATATATAGCCGTAACAGGCTAGGCATCGGCATGATGTGATCTAAACAGCTGTGTCATTCCATAACTCGAGTGGACCTCGCTGGTACGTTAGAAATTCAAAACGGCATAGCCAGCATTATCAAAGGCATCCCGCTCAAAGTACTCAATGCAGTAAGATGAACCTTTGACTTCGTAGAGAATTAATAACAATACTCAACTAGACCACAAATACTGAAAAGGCGCAATCGACGATGCTGCTCTGCAGCACATTCCTTATATAGATTGTAGTTTATAGTGGCTGCATCGAGCTTCATAAAAGAATGCACAGTCTGCCACTTGCCGTTAGTCTTACTGTCATAATGATTTGTCACCGAGTGGAGCTTGCTCTCATCAAACGCTTGTCTGCTTTGCACGGATGACAACATCTATGATGTAATGGGTTAAGGTCATTGACATAACACGCAAACTGGTTTCAGATCCAAATTATTTTATGTCACACCCCTCGAATTAAAGGCGACATGGCGATGGGTTTCTTATTGCCATGTCGTGGTATGTCTTCAGCAAAGGATTGAAGAAGTTTCGGGGATTCTTCCCACTCAGAAATCTGCGAGTGTTCCCAAAGTTGGACTTATTTATCCATGTACGAGCGATGAGCTTTTCCTCCTGTACCAGCCGTACCATGATGATGACATCACTGTCGTGTATTATTTGCGAGCATTTCAAATAATCTTTTTTCAAGCTCAATGAGAGACTCCAAAAAAGTGAAGAACACTTGCAAAATCAAAAACTACCGAGGCCACTCCGTATCACGAGTGGACGGTCTTATTCGGCAGAGAAATTTTTTGGACTTTACTGCAACGAATGGTGGGAGCATACACAGTGAGCATACGCAACAGAATTGTTACAACGCAAAAGGAATTATCCATCCCAATAATCTGAACTCGGGGCTCAGAGTCACCCGTCTTTTCCAGCTCATGCGTGTAGGAGGCCCCAACTCACAGCTATTACTCAATTTTCCACCAGAGATACACTCTGGGAACGCGGCATACCGTCGCTAATTCGTATCACTAGGAATAAACCCCGAGGACCGCGATAAATAATCACTTATTTCTATCTTAAATGCCTTCCGAGTACTGCTCAAGGCATTGATCAACATCATTGTTTGTCCACTCGGACATTCTTATGCCTTGTATCAAAGCTATTGTAGTCTCACGCCGGCATAAACCATTTCGGCTTTCTAGCAGAGGTGGGTATATAACTGCTTAAGCTAATCGTGGGGCTTGTGCTGCGCTTTGTGGGTCCTTTGAGCGGCTTACCGTACCGGAGCGAGTTTTATCGCTTAGATTTATCAACCTGTGGAAAACTGAGGCCATACATGCAGCGGGGCTGCCGTCTTTAGGTTACCGACCTTTCGTTTTAAACAAGAACCAAGTACTAGTGCAGCGGATCGCAATCCGCTGCCTCTAAAAGTACATAAAAGCCTTACCAACACTTCTGTTCAAAATCGAAACTGATGTTTATTTATACTCTATCCTAATGTTAAAGTTTAGATTTTTCTAAATATACTAAATATATAGTAAAATCTAAATACATCCATAACTACTGGCTATCTAGCCCCGTCCCGTATTTTTGTTTGGGTGTGTGGTCACACTATGCACATCTCGTGTGACACGCACACACACCCTGTTATTAGGGTTCGTGTAACCCCGTTACAATACAATTAATTCAGCTCTTACGATCTGCGCGTACTGATCTATAAATGTATTTCATCGCGTGGAAGTCAACAAGACCAATGGGAACTAGCTTTCAAGAGAGCAAGTTTTACGAAAGGCGCAACTCAGAGCTCAGGATTGTTGGCTTACATCATCAAAGTTTCACGCTCTGAAAATTTGTGGAATCTCCTGATAGATTTAGAAAATTAGGACAACGCGCGACTGTCGAAAATTGAAGACATGTAAGTAAAGGCATTGTAAATACCAAATACGGATACGATGTTCACGCGTCTTGTTACGAAATTGTTAAAGATTCTTTTAAGTATTCCGAAATCGAAATTTTTTATGGTTGTCTCGTCTAGGATCTGGATTCATCGAATTGGCTTAGCTGACAAGTCGTGAGACACGGATTGGCGCACTTCCCCTCCCTCAGAGCTGTGATGAGTCGAAGGTGTGATTACTTTTGCGCTTTTTTACATTGAAAATTCAAATGAAATTTAAAATACATCTATTTATCATTCCTACCATTCGTTGATCGTGCCGTGAAAGACATCATCGTGATTTGATATCTATTCTGACTGATCGAGACTAATGTCAAGCTTCGTCGAAGCATGTGGGGTATACTCGTTGAGTGCAACACCATTTTATTCAGAACCAACAAACAGCAAGCTCCTTTCGTCGGTTTCACCACCATGATCTGCCGCACTCACCAGCTCACTAATAACTCATATTCTCCAATTTCTTCGTTGCTGCATAGACCAAGTTCCTCGCCAATTAAATGCGACGTCAGACTTCTAATGATGGCAAGTTCACTCACATGCAGGACCAAAAGGTTATAAACGCTACGTTGGGATGTGGGCATTGCAGTCGTAACATGAATAGTACGACGCCATGTTTGTCTCGAACATTGAATAGTACTCGAACAGTTCGAGTGGCAGAAGAAGCTGCTCGCCGTACTATTCAACAAATCAAATCGAAACCGCAAAATGGAGCTATCAAGTGGGGCAAGGTCGAGAGATTGGTGTGACAACTCTTGTATCAATCCCAAGCGTGAATTATCTCGGGAAATATGTTACTTGGCTTCCAGCTTTTACACCAGTACCATGCGCAGCATAATCGCAATGTGAAATGCTGATCGTACATAATACGGAGCTTCGTCACTTGTAAATGTTTTGTCGTCTTTAGAATTCATACCTTGTGGCCCGGATTTTGCTCTTAGTGTTCCATGGGTTATCGAAGAAAAAACTCTGGCCGTGTCTTTGAAGTCAATGGCTTCGCATAGTTTAAGTAAACGCAGTGCAATTGCCAAGTGTTCGGTGTGGGACGTCATATGCTGGATATTTTTTTTCTTTTTTTCAGATGAAATATTCGTTTACAGCATCAAATTTTAGTGTAGAAGACGATACAATTGGATAAATGACTAATTGATTATTCGAGATAAAATCAAAAGCTTTCATTAGTCCGATACAAAAAAATATCAAAATTTGGACTACAGCTCGGATTTTGTGAATTGCTGACTCTGACTCTGGCAATACGATACCAATATGTGAAAATTTGCGTCACCATACAATCTCTCACGTGGTCCACTTAATTTGAAGCCATTGATAGCATAACGTCATACATGCAGTTCTTGTAAGCTTGCGAGCCATTCCACAATTCAACATACTATCATGCACTTTCGCTATTTACGCGCCTCTCTACTGGTCGGTCTTCTCGTTACCGATGCTTCGGCGAGAGCAAATTTTACGTCAGCCTCGCCACAGTTGGAGCCAGCAAAAATTGGCTCTAATTCTCAGAATTTGGCGAATATCAGCGGCGAAAACAGGATGAGTTCGACAATCCTCGAGTTCATGGAAAAAGTTTTGGCAATCAGGAACGCCCAGGAAAAAATTATTTCGTGGGGTGAGACCATGGATCTAATAGACAAGGGGGTGAAGTCAGAAGCTTTGAGAGAAATCTTTCATGCGCAAGATAGTTCCGTAAACATTCTGGCCGACAAAAATTGGATTCAGTGGGCCTACCTTGTATGGCAATCTGATGATCAGTCAAAGAATGCATTTCAGTCGATTTATAAGGCTATGGCAGCTGAATTAACTGCGGAGCGCTTAAATACCATATTCAAAAATGGGATCGCGGATATCAGTACTCGAGAACTCGTCATCGAACTGCGCAATCGTTGGTGGAAAGATAATGGTATCACACCATCCGATGTGCTAAGCGAAATTGATACCCTCAACTTCTTTGGCGTGGCTTTCGACAATTGGCTCGCATATCTATCCTTTAGTAACCAAGCTGAGTATAATCGGAATCCTCGTGTATGTGAGCTGAAGTATCTCATTCTACACTACAGAATGCCACAATTACTGGAAATTTTGGTCTACCCCACAAATAGCGGAAACGTCAGGGCGTCGGAATATTTAACAATCGTTTCTCAAGTTATGCTGCCCCGAAAAATTCGCCCATGCGAGGTCGTGAAGGCGATTGCAAGTAATGATGGCGTCATTCCCACCTTTCTCAATGAAGTGGAGAACGAAACTCGTTTCCGATTTTGGTTCGATTATCACCTTTCATTTAATGAACGGTATCCTGAATATGCACTGTCGCTGGTTGATATGCTAACCGAGGCTGTCGGCCCCGCAAGAGTGGCAGCTATGTTGCTTGCTGCACAAAAGTCTACAAACAAAACCGTAAAAAATATCGGTGACACGTACCTAGCAGACCAATGTAAACAATGGTCTAGAAGCTCGAAGTCAGCGCATCTTGTTCATGACCTGATATCAAAAGACTTGGCAAAGAACCCGTGGAAGTTGGAAACGTATAGTCTATCGGAGTTGGCCGGAGAGACCAGCCGTAAATACTCAAACTATGTCTATAAGCGTCTATCAATACGGAAAATGAAGTAGTTGCAGTCGCATCAAATGACTAAATTTGCATTCCGTCGCAAGTATTTGATTGATACGTGAGTTTGATCAAAACTATCAGTCGAGCATGATCCGTTTTGCAATCCAACAACATTTATATGTTTTTTCAAATGCTATTGCAATTTTATTCTAAATATATGTTTTGATTGGATATTAAAAGCTCAATTTTTGGGTAAACACATGACTCATTCACTTTCTATTTCGCAGGAACGAGTTGATTTTCGCATTTTTTGGCAAGACACATTTGATTCGTCTTTGTTCTAAGCGTCGAGAGCTTCGTGGGGAAGTGCTGAAGGCAATTTTCTCACTTTACATGAGATATTGAATTGGCTGAGAATTTGATCATGCTCAGGACTGACAAGCATTGTGTCAAGCTGGCGTCCTTTGCAACAGAATTGCC
>NW_020189454.1:72082-84598 GCF_900000015.1 Plasmopara halstedii
GCTCACAAAATGTACTGCACGAGGTCACTCTGAAGCAACATGGATGCTAGCCACGTTGGTATCTGTATATTTGCGTGTTTTATACTGTAGACTTATCACGTTTGTATGTAGACTGTATAATGAAGGTCGGGGTGTGAGTGAAGACGTGGTTCGTGCAGTAAAGTTACTTCAGGATGCTGCTAAAATGGATAATAAGCATGCTAAGTTTCATCTTGGTATGATGTACGAATACGGTCGTGGTGTTCCACAAGACTTTCAGTACGCAGCCGAATTATATCGACAAGCTGGCGAGCATGTACCAGATGCTTCATATTTCCTCGGATTACTTTTCCTTCAGGGTCGTGGCGTTGATCAAAGCTTTAAACGTGCGCGTGAACAATTTCTAAAGGCAGTGGATCTAGGAAGTGCGCAAGCTATGTACGCATTAGGACAAATGCACATACATGGCCAGGGATGTACTATCGACTACTCGCAGGCACTCTACTGGCTAAAACTTGCTGTTGAGCAAGATGACGTTCGAATTCGCGCTACTGCTGACACAGTGGCAAAAGAAATTGAGTATGTACTTAGTCAGGCAGATTTGCAGGTTCAGGCAAGTGAGCGCCAATTAGGTGTATCTTTTCATGTTCATATTGGCAATGTGGACGGTAACTAGGCTAAAAAGAATGTGACTTCGAGTTCACTTTGATTCAACTTGGAGCCAAGCAGCTGAGGCAAACAATAATAGCGGGAAGGTACTCGATCCAGACAGAACGACGAATGAGGCTGTCGGAGTTGCCGATCTCCCTCCAACGACATCACTGTTTCTATGAATGTACTTTGTGGTACTGTGCTTGACAATATCAGCACCCAGAGTCCCGAATTTTGGAAGTAAGGGGACATGAGATAATAAATACGAAGACCTGCACAAAACTGTGAGTTTTACATCCAAAAAAATCTTTTATTCTCCTCGCCAGATAAAACTACTTCGAAATTCCATTCGAAAAAGTTTGGAATTGGTCATACTTAGTCGTGCCAAAGTGATCGTAAGAGCGCTGCACCATATTCTGAATGGTTGATGGAACCTTTTCCGGGGGCATATTCAAAAACAATCGTTCTTTAAGTCCCGATAGAGGGCCTGCTGTCCCTCCTACGAAGCACGGAAGCTTGGAATGATGACTCATTATTTCGACTAATGCATAAATGGTTTCACCGTGCTTTTGAGCTGCCAGCGCTCCTTGAACGCACAGATCTGTAAAATACTTGAAATTCGTTGAATCGCGACCGTCTAGTACGTCCACCATTTCGGCTGTCAGCTTAAACGGTGCTGTTTCAAAACTAAAACTTCCTCCCGGTGCTCGGCCTAAAACTAAACCAAACACAAGCGTTAATTACTATAGAAGTTACATTATCTTTGTCACTGCAGTCCAACTTACAAAAGCCAAAGTCAATGTGGATTAAAAAACCCTCAATGTCAAGCATGATGTTGCCATTATGTCGATCTTTGATTGCAAGGATGTAACAGACGATGGAGTAGGCGGCTATTGGACATCAACCATCTGGAAGTAAGTTTCAAGCAGTTCAATTTCAATGAAAAGACGCACCTAAACTGTGCATAAAGTTCATTTTCGCTTGTTGAAGCAAATCCGTCTCCTCATGACTGTCTTGAGAATCATTGAATACGTGTCCGTACATTTGTTCAAAATGGCTTCGAAGATTTGTAAACCCTTTTCTTTTCTTGATCCCATCAAGCGACATCGCATTACACACAACTTCAATAAGCCCAGTGCTTGATCCTGTAGCTAATATGCGGTAAGGGTGCAGTCGTAATGGAAGCTTCTCTTCTTCAAAAATTTGCTGAAAGTACGAGATAAATTGCATAACTAAAAGTTCTTGACGAAGATCATCGTGACTCTTGGACAGTAAACTAGTCAAACGCCATCGCTTTGGATTTGAGCTTTGAACACTGCTAAAGAGACGCTCAGCCTTGGAAAACGTAAGTTCACCAAATGTATGTTCGATGAGAGCTTTGCGGTGATCATTCTGTCAAAAAGTAAGCAGATCACTTTAAAAAATCGACAAGTTTCAACAGCAAATCCTCTTCCTCACTGATAAGAGTTTACGAAGAAAAGGCGACATTTGACAAGACTTGATGGATGAGTAAAGTCTTCGTTTTTGTCTCGTACTTATATCGAAAGCGTCCTTATCGAAAAAGGTCTCATCTACGTGAATGTCATCTGCTCGGGTATCATAGAGATTTCTGAATAAGGCGGTAGACACGTCTTCACTGTTTTCATCTTCCTCAGCGCCGACGTATATTAAGCACGGTGCCCGTTCCTAGATAGGATTAAGCATGAATGTATCAAGGCAATAAAAACAAAAGAACATCGTTTAGACGCACATGGGTGCTGAAGACGTGTCCTTCGTCGCAAAAGACCGTCATAACGTTGCAGTAAGGCTAACAAAAAATATGGTCGAACTTGGTCAGCCCTGAGAAGCATCAAACTTTCAAAATACGTCGTGACTTACATCCGTTGATTTGCAGAGTGGGATATATGCTCGACTAGGTATTTGCAATTGTTTAAGAAGTGGTCCTAATTGCTCCTTGCGTTTCAAAGGCTCGACATGCCGTAGTGACTCAGATATATCAGTGATTGACTTCACAAAGTTGATCATGGTACAGAAAAATTCATAACGTCGCTGCTGGTCTGGCGTCATGAGAGCTTGCATTAACGCATCCGTATCACAACTTAAGTCTGTCGTTGAGTATTGACTGACGTCCGTATCCCCCGCTTGACTCGAATATGCGCTCGCACATCCACTACTTAACATCCGACTTCGCCTTTGCTCAACATGAGCAGTCTCTATATCTGCGATAGCATCTGCTGAGCGACTGACAATGTTTGCTTTTGACGGCGAGCCACTTTGCGATGAAAATGCAAAAGTATCAACGATATATTGTGGAGTTGGACTCGAGGATTGCACAATAAAAGTTCGCATTGCAAACGACATGCGCGCTAACGTGCGTTCTAAGGTGCACCTCCCTTTCTTCGGGCTTCCAGCAGGAGGATCTGGTAAAACGGATGCTTTTCGAAGGTACGCCACCCACGTCGCCAATTCATCAGCTGTTGCTGCCGAAAACTTTGCTTTAGTTTCGCTAAAACGAAGGTTGATTTCAAAGTAAAATGGACGCTTATTCTCCACAATATGCAACTGAGCACCATGAAGTGGAATAGCTGCACGAGGACGTGTGTGCGTTGGCTTTTTAAAGACCAGTAATATACGCTGCTCTAAACGACACCAGCGCATTGTCCAATTGCGTCGACCCATTCTACTTGTCCCACCTCCTTTCTTGAAAAGCCAACCACCCGAGATTGGAGCAACGTTTTCTACGGTGTTACCAGCGCTATTTAAGTCTGTACTTCTCTGTTGAGCGGCAAAAAAGCGCCGATCAGCCATAAGAATCTGCTCCATCTCGTCTCTCGAGATACTTTGTCGGTTAAGAAGTTCTGACGCCTGGCGAGATGCTGGAGACCCGTACACAAAGCACTGCTCGAGTGCTAACAATAATCGCGCACAACGTGAAAATGTTCGAGGATTGCTACTCACTGTCTTTGGGCGATTCTCATCAAGCGTTGCATAGATCACCCAGAATAGTTGTAATGCCAGGTGTACACTACTTTGTGCAAGTAGCAGCATAAACTGCTCAATATCATCCGTAGGTACTTCGCAATCAAGATGCATTACCATGTGAGCCAATTGCGGTAAATAGAATTCCACTTGATCCAGCAATAGTTTGGTGATTGGCACTGAGCACAGACGTTGACAAAGTTCTGCTGAAAACGATACATTCGTTCGATACTTCCAAAGGGAGATTATAAACAATTGAATGTCCACACTTCCGTCCTGAGCTACAATTTCAGTAACCTTAGGCGTAGGCAAAAGCTTGGGCTGAGTCGGAGAAGGAATTCGTAGCGCTATTGAAAAACGCGATGGCGTCAAAGTCTCTGGAGACAAGGAAAGTTCTGGCAGATTGGTGGTCGACGTCATGTCGACTCGGACCTTTCACCTTGACAGCTTAGACACGAAAGTTGTAGATTTCTATCAATAGGTCAAGCAGCATAGCACCGGTTAGTGCCTTCTTTCGTAACGGACAATTATTCGCGAAGATATGCAAGGGTATTCTACTGCTTCTATCATCCACTTTCGTCCATAATTGTTAAACAGAAATGATCAGTCTATCCGTCTGAGGTAGCTTTAAGTCTAAGAAAAAATAGCATTGCGGCAATGTTTTCTTTTTGATGAAGCACACGACATTCTGCTTCGAATGAATTTGTGATGAAGCCACAGTTCACACCTGGAGATAACCCCCAGCCGTTCAATAAAGTTTTTGATCTAGTTAGAAACTAAAACTCGTTATAGCTTCTTCACCGACATTTTTTGCATGTTTCTAGTGAGTATCATTTGAATGTAAGATATTATCATGTACAGTAACCCTCCAGCTTAATTGCGTATCCCACGGACAAAAAAATTCTGGGATCAATATTTTTCAAAATATATTTAATTATGAGAAGTCATTTGACGGCTATTCTCAATGGTTTGCGTGGTGATTGCGGAAGTACACCTTTACACGTCGGATAGTGGACAGTGCATTTGCCTGATTGTTTGATCAGCCAGCATGAAAGGTGAATTCTGAAGCTTATTCATCTCCACTTCAAGGTTGATGACATTTTTTCGAAGATTTCGCTGATCGGCTGGAATGTGCTCGCTCGCTTTAATCAGCACGTCATCAGAATCACCTGACACATATTCGGGTTTGATTTTGAGCACATTCTCTATTGCCTAGTCAATTTCTTCCATTAGATTGTCGTTCAACAGCTCAAATCCGTCATCATCTTCGTGTAGAATTTGCTCAATCTCATTTCAAATTGAAGAGCGCTTGTCGCTTTCGAACAAAATGCACTTTTGCAAGAGATTCATAATCTCATCGACAACCTCATCACTTTCAACGTTGATGACCTCATCATCTCGCAGAGCTGGGATGATGTCCGCCTTTTGAAGCGGTTCTCTAAAATGTCTGCGGTCGGCGGTCATGTCGTTCCAAGCGATAAAAACCAGATTGGTGATGTCAAGCAAATGAGCTGGCCTTCCATAGGCCACCCCTGCAGACCCTCGCTAAGGTTTTGCAACCACGAACGCGTGAGGCAACAATTATCAAGAATAAGTCGGCGACAAAGCGCACTCAGAATTAACGGTGAGTGGGGCTAAGTGCGTGTGAACGACATTTCAAGAATCACGGTGACGGTCGCAGTTATAGTAAGAATTATGCATGTTCATTACAGACATAAGGGTAGTAGTTTATTGGTCTAGTTAAGTCAGGTTACGATCAGTAGGCTTAGAGGTAGCATAAAGCAGCGAACTAAGGACCTCATATAATCACTTCTGTTTTTGCCCTTCTCTACAAAATGGTTCGTATGCATCATTTGTTGAAGCTACTAGTAATCCATCTCCATGATTTCGGTATTCCCGAGTCTTCAAGGCGTTTGTGTCTGTATACAGAGCTACTTCTGGCCGGCGTACTTTAAAGGGATAAAGATGCATTTTATCCTAGCCAAGCAATTGCATCCATATTTCTCATCTTGTTGACAGTATCCAGAACATTGCTTCCTGGTGAAGTTGTTATGTGGTACGGATTTGCCCCGTATGACGAAAAATAGACGATTGAAACTTTCGAGCGCCTCACGGATGAATTGAAGTACGACGATAAATATGATTACAATGTTGGATTGCGAATGTTGCTCAACGCGGCATACTTAAACGCCAAGATGAATGGCGATGTGATAGACAAAGAGAAATTCAATTGGAAGTGGTATACAAACGGCAGAGGTGTGCCGGAGTGATGGCCAAGTTGAAAATGTAATGATTTGCTAGGGATGGCGGACAAGACTTTCGTGTACAATTTATCTATCCAGCAGTCGTGAAACCACAAGGAAGACAAATTTATAGTTTTTGATATTATGGAGCTGTTATCGAATGCGTCTCACCGTGAAAATATCCTTAAACTAGCAAATGTGGTCTTTACTGTTGACACCCTGGTTCATCGTCCACAAAAACTCCCGTATGACGGCTCCGAATGCTCGTGATGGCAGTAGTTTGACGTCCATAGTTTTTTATATGATTGTCAAGTGGTTCCCGCTTTTTAATCGCCCTTGACTCGGTCAACTCTCGCCTATTTATCGCAGTAATCATCGGATCAATCGAATACATCCACGATCGCTGAGCCCGCGTATCCTTCTGTGGCTCAGAGCTTGTACGAAACACCTCGCTGATAGCACGAGGTGTAGCATTGCCTCGCTCTACAGCATTTCCAGGTAAAATCGGTGACGTAAAGTGGTTGGTATGTACGCGATGCTGAGTCGAGATTAAGTTGCGCTCTAAATCTTCGTTTGGAACTGGATACAGAGAACCAAAGGTTCGACTCGGATTAGATGATGCGGCCAAACGAATTGCTTCATTGATGTTGCTTTCGTTGATCATGCGAGGCTTATGACGCTGAGTTGACCACAGTAAAAAAACAATGATCGAATCTAGCTTCAATTTCCAAGAGTAAAAAATGCTTACGAAAGATATCGGTTGTGATCCATTAAAGTCGGTGGCTGTACTCGTTTGAAAATCATTCTAACATTCATATTATCATTCTAGGAAAGGTAAAGGCATTGACGTAATTGTACGCACCACTGCATCGAAAGGCAGAACACCATTCAATGGTTTCGCCCGCTCTTCGTACCAATTTCCTAATATATTGTGAGTCGACTGGTGTCAGTGCTGAAACCAATAAGCGTTGCTCTGATTTCATACCATTAAGAGTTTCTCGGTGATAGCTTTTCAATGCCATGATATTACGCTTCTGATCATTTTTTTAAGATTGCAATTCAACTCTTTAAATAGAAGCGTTAGTTCTTAGATTATGCTGATATCAAACGGACAACTTCACATCATAGTATTTAATTGAAGAATACAATAGCAATTGTTACAAGACCACACGTTTGCTATGTTGTGCTCATGCGATTTATATCATCAGAGCGCTGTTTCGCCTCAAGTGCAACGTCAGTTTGATGAAGCTGGAACAAATAGCAGGTTTCAAATGCGGCGCTTACTTTGGTCAATAAAGGCACGTTTGGCGATCGACAAGTTTCTAGTTTTGATAATTGATTAAGCAGGGGAAGGAGAATGATCTGAAGAAGGGCGATGCAGAGAATCTGCAACTATACGAAATGACTAAGGGGAACAAGATGAAGACTCGGAAAATGGAACTGCTGGAGCAAAGCAGACGGTGGTAAATGGCTTGATGGGGTGAGCGAGGCAGCTTATACGCTCGATGGATGCAAGGTTTGAGCAAATGGCTTCCACGTTGCTTATTAACGATGACTAGCATCTTGGGACAAATTTCAGACCGACCGAAATCGAAGTTCACGTGCTGGTCGGTTGCCGAAGCAAGGACTATTGACTCCAAGATAGTGGCAAAATACATACAATCAATCTATTGTTTGACTGCATCATTATTTTTCCAAAACTTGGGGCTCTCATGTTAGCTCGAGCAGAACACATTTGACAATTGACAGGAGCAACGGGCGGTTAGACTTTGTTTTTCCATTCCCGGATTGATGCTGCTTCATGGAAATAACACGCTTCAGATATGTATGCGCCATGAATGGAGCTGACAAACAAGTTATCTCGTATGTTCTGCGCTATGTTGCCAGCAGGGAATGGCTACGGGGCAGCCAGACACGCTCTATAAGCTAGTGTCTTTAGTTGGCAGAGTCGATTGCACGCTTAGCAGCCCAAAGGCTGGAAGCAGTGATGGAATGTCTGTGGCCTCAGCTAAACGTCGTTGGATTTGGCACCTACCGTGCAGATGTCAATATTTGGCATCTGACTTTAAAGGAAGGACCGATGGTTTCTCTCTTCCTTCTGAATGGAAGAAGCTGCGATGACCATGATTTTGGTCATTCTCAGGCAAAGCAGCAGCGCATTGTGCTTGCAGACTCCCAGCTAGAATGCCGCGCGATCGAGTCGGCAGATAGAGGCATCCTTTTATTTGTTAAATCTGGAGCGACATTTGTCGCGGGTGCTCACACCGCTTAACCAAGCGTTTTGGGCGCGCATTAAGCTCTTGTCCACCATCAAAGAGTGCAAGAATGTCCATGACCAAGAACAGTTACTGCCATAACGACGGCAGACCGAATTCAAGAGGACTCGCTTTCACCCTATTTATTTTAATGAAAAATCTAGTGCCGCTTAAAATGCGGAGTACAACTCTATGCCACGAGATGAAAGCCATAGGAGCAATGAGCTTCAGCGATATTGGCGAGGAAGTGAGATACTGCCCAGCAGCTACGCGCTTGTTGTTGATGCTACGTCTATAATTGTGCCAACATCTGTACCATGCACGGCACCTCTCTCATAGCCAAGATTTGTAAAGGGATAAAACTACATGCAAGCTCGTCCGACAGGATTCTCCCGGGGAAGCGTCAAGTTGCAACTAGCGCAGAGTGGCAAACTGGTAAGAATGTGGACCCTAATACATCTTGTGAAGGTCTAAGTCAATAGTACTCGGATTCGCTTTCATTACGAAGCGGTTTATAGAAGCATGAAGCTCATCGTTCCGAGTTGTTTGTTATTGACACCAACATCCCCACGGAGATCCCAGATAATTTAGGAATCGTTGTTTATTTACGTACGACGCGTGACTGTCGAAAGCAATCGATAGTTCGTAGAGGAAATCAAGAGGCCGAATATCGATACAATATCCGTGTGTCTTGTGCCACGGATATCAGGAATCTTGAGTTCTCTAAAGCAAAAGTTGAGGTCTTTGGCTCGTAGAGAGTTGTCTCGTCCACTACAATATAAATTTAATTTATGTATCACGTATCTTGATTGCAATGAGCACTGGGCCGACAAGAAGTCAGAAGGATTAAGTGCCTTGTCATATAATTTCAGTTGAGATTTGGTGAGTATTGAAATTTGCTCTACCAGAACGCAGGAAAGTTGTGAAGCCACGAAAGCTTCACAACTTTGGGTCAGGGCATTGAACTGCCCAAAATTTCTAACAGATTTCTGCTGGATGCCAAAAGCATTGGTCGACAGGCGAATTGTTTCGTAGCCTTAGGATACGGCAGAGAATAGTGATTTGTATATCGCAGTCTGCCGAATGTATCTCTACTGACATGTGTGGCAGTTTCCTACATAATATCCAACTGGACTTTAAACATGAGCTGCAAGCTGATGTCTTTTATGCCAGAGCTGGTGAAGGTTTTGGCCTCCTATAAGAAGCAAATAGATACGCTAGGCTCTGATGCTTTTCATACAACCTTACAACACTTTAACGATGCTGCTGAGACAGCACTACCGCGTGACATCCAACACTGAAAGATTACTCACGCGTGATTAAGTAATTCAGGCAGTTCATAAAGTTGTATGCCTCTATCCGTTACATGTCATTAATGCTCTCATCAAACTTGAGAAATTATCGTAAGGCTTTTTGCACAGTTATCATTGTGAGATCTGGGACCGCTTTCCTTAACAACTAACAAATTTTTTCGTTGATGCAAAATATCACTAGTGGCGATAAGAGACTCACCATGCGTATACCGTTGGATTAAAATTTGCGGCATATAGTTGATTTGGTCTTCAGGAACTTAATACTACGTCAAATTGCATTCGCTCTTGCCAATGGAACAGTTCAACGGCACGGATGCTTTCACATGTGTGAAAAGAACAAAATGGATGAGGGTTGCTGTGCAAGGCGCACGGCAACCCTGTTGTCTAAGTTCATTTCTCCATTTGCAGTTGATTCATTGTACCTGCAGGAGTTCTCCATATGCAAATGAAACATCCTTGAATGCTAGCTTCTGCACGAATGGCGGATGGAGATGTCAGGAAAAACATATATACTCATTGTTTACGTTCAAAAGCAATGATCAGTGACTCTTTATCATCGCCAAAAGAGTATAAGGTTGATGAAGCTGGAACTGTCCCCATGATGTTCGTGCGGCCTTTAAAGTCCTACGAACTTGGCATTTAAAAAATTTTAAAACTCATTTGAATCGTCACTTGAACGTATACCTGTATCATTGCTCGTGAAATTATCTTGGTGATTTCCTTCCATGTAGTCGGTAGGGAATATAGAGAGTTGGGCTTAGCTTTAGGCCTATTGCTAGTACTAGACTGAAACAGATTTCAACTAAAGTTTTTGCCTAACACTGCGTTTTTTTCTGCTGTGGAAACCGTAGTTACGATACGAAAGCGAATTTACACGGTATCGCGGTCCAGGCAGACTACAGTTGAAAGAGCTAAGTTAAAGCCAAACGTATGGACAATTTGAGCGAATGGATCATTGTCAAGATCTACATACATTTGTCCTTATTTTGGAGAGCCAGTGTGGTATTTTCGAGAAGGGGGAAAGCCCGTTTTCGTAGGAATTGCAGTCTTGGCTTCAAGATTCGGCTTCACCGGAACGTCACGTTCATCCTGCTCTAACAACTGAAGACAAATAATTTTTATAGCTATGGATTCTTCCGCTGCTTCCACCACGTCCGTCAACTTTTTTTCTTTAAGAACATGAAGAAGCGTCCCGAACAACGTCCCTTTGCGATTTAACTTCCTTTCAAGGTCGAAATAAAAAGGAAGCAATGGATTGTTCAGCAAATGTGACAAAGCTTTGTCAAGTACTGTTACGATTTCCTCGTCACGCCCAGACAGATCAGATTTTAGAGTCTGGCCGTGCTGCGCTGAACCAACACCGAGCGAGCTAGAATGGCGATACTTCCTAGCCCCTTCTTCCGCTTTTGTCTTCGTATCGACCTCATTTCTAGCGATCAGCATTTTTTCGGCTTTTGCTATCAATTCGTTCGTAGTCGTATCGAGTTGTAATAGCCAAATGATCTCATCGAAGGGCATGGGGTTTAGTATCCACATGGTCTCTTCCAAATTAACGATGTTGCGGCTTTGGAGATCGCCAAGATCGCGAAATAGGATAAACATGCTCAGCATTTTGAGGTATGCTCTATGCGCACTGGGATTCTTAGAAGATATACGTAACATGCTCGCTGTGCTTTCGAAACCTGGTTTCGAAATAAGGTTTCTGAAAGAGTGGTCCATGCATACAAACCAATGGTTCAGCAACCTACTCGCGTCGACATCAAGTAGCAACGCTTCAAACGCTTGCTTCGGAGGAAATTCACTATTTACCCATTCGTTCACAATCTTGCGCATTTCTCCATAGTTGTCTGACTTGCTGCTGTGTTGGGCACTCAGGCTCTTAAACGTCTTGATCATCGGAGGAATATTAAGCTTCTTTGTCTTCATATAATCATTTATAAACAATTTCCAAACGACCTGAGATGCCTTGGCATTCTGGAATTCCAGCACTATCGTATAAACGTCGCTCGGATCGACTGAGTGTTCACGCCAAATATTCACGAATTCTTTAAGAGATCTCATGTCCGTTGAGGCCAAAACCTCAATCGTTTCGGTCACAGGAGATTTCGTCGGCATCTCCGGTATCATTGACTTTATGTAAAAAATCCAGCTTTGCCGAATTATATCATGCGTCTCAAGCATTGACAAAACATTTTTCGATTCTGGAAGATCAATATTCTGTTTGAATTCGCGCCACTCAGCCAGGGAATTCTGAGTCATCCTACTACTTGGGTCGGTCAGTCTCATCATTTTTTGTTGAAGGTCCTTCGAAAGTTTCTTATTGTTTTGAGTAAAGAACGCTCTTAACCCACTTCGAGAGTGCATGAACATGTCAAAAGCCCTCACCGGATCCTTTTGCTCGTTCATGAATTGGGTCAGCAATGCTTCGCCCTTCGTATTACGGACATTGCTCGGTGAAGTGAGAACCTCCAGCAGATCATTCTCCGTCTGGAACAGTTCTTTTAGCCATTCTAGTTCCGTCGTCTGTTTTGTCGACATTAGCTCTTCGTAAACCTGTGCGAAGCGAAGCCAAATAGGATACAGATCGTAGTCGAACAAGTTGTGAAGGTTCTGTCCAATGCCGAGTTCGATGGAGACTTTATCTGGCATCCACTTTAATTCAAGCCATTGCTGAATTTGTGCGTTCATTAGAAACTGGGCGATTCGTTTCGAATCTGGATTATCGAGTCCTTTCGCCAAGATCCTAACAAAGCGCTCGTTGGTCATCTTTAATTCATCGCTTTCACGACAGCTCCAGCCGGCTCCATCTTCTTGTTCTTCTTGGCAGCAAGAAGAGCCCACTTCTTCCAATTGTCATTTGTAAGGAGTTCGCTATCGTCCACATCGAGCCACGCATCAGCATCCTTCTTTACATTTATGATTTTCTTAAGCACTCCCAAGCGCTTCTTTACAATTGTATCCTTCGGAGCGACTTGAAGCAACATGTAAAACTCAGAAGGAGGTTTATCATCATAACCAAAGAATTTTTTGAAGGTAGTGAGACTCTTCTCTTCATTAAGCGGCGCGGGAGTGTCAAGGTCATGAGTCATTGATTCA
>NW_020189454.1:84608-91982 GCF_900000015.1 Plasmopara halstedii
AAAAGCGTTTCACAATGTCCACATATTTCTTTTGGCTCAAATTTAAATATACCGCTCAAAAATTGTAAAATATACACTCTTGCTCAGACATAATAGCATTTTTATCTGCAACAAATGAAAGGCCAGAATTTGTACCGAGAATAAGGCAAGTCTTCAATAGACGAAATACATTTAGATGACAGCAGTGGCTAGCGTTTTGGTTCGACCTCGAAACTTGCTTTCGAAAGCAAATATGTAAATTCTACGCGCATCTATAAATTTGAAGGCGTGAGGAATTTCTTATCCAGACAAAGATGCGTGAAGCACAATGAAGTGAGAAAAATCCATTTGGACATACCAAGCTCCTCTGTACGAGCAAAGGCGATAGTCAAGCTGCCTATAATGAAGTCCAGGTGTTGGGGAATAGTCAACTCATAACACGTATCAAATGCTTTGTATGAAGAGGAAGTTCTCAGTGTTCCTAATCGGATTGTGATCAGTACGTCATGGCAAAAGGATTGATTATGGCTCACGGGAGAACCCTTCAATGCGGACGCGATGAATATGAGAACAAGGCAAAAGGTGTTTTTCAACGTGGGGGTGAAAACATCTAAGTCATCCGATTGCAGCAACAAAGATCAATATGAAGAAAGTGTTCAGTGCTCGGTGAAAGAATGTGCTCGAAAAGCAACATTTGTACATTTAGAACAGTCCGTATTCAGGCTGTCTTAGAATGCTCTGAGCATGGTCCTAGCCAATTTATTAGGAATAAAGTTTTATGGCTTGTAAAGCTGGAAATGTGCTGCATTCCTCGCGAGCCAAGAGTCCAATGGTGAAGGAAGGCGAGTTTTTAAAGATTTGAGGTAGTACGTTTGGGCTAGTCGTTACTTGTGTCAAAGTGATATTGAATAAGAAAGTGAAGCTGTTTGTCCTCGTTTTGATTCACTCACTTAAGTAATGTAAACACAGGCTGCATAGCTGAAAACAGCGCGACGTAAAGTAAAACGCTAACCACACTTGATCACTTAATCTTTGCGAGATTGAAACCTCAAAATTGCATCCATGCATTCGATTGCGACCCACAGTTCCTTAAGTGTCTGGCACTCAAGATGATTAATTTCTTGTAACTCTTTTATGGCAGCAGATGAGCGAATAAGCGCCTTAGAGCGCTGCATGACCTTCGAGTGATGTGACAGCAACAAATCCACCTTTTCTTGAACTCGAATTTCAAAATCTGCAGCCCCAAATACTGCAGATGCCAGCCCAAAATCCAAAATGTCTTTCGCAGTAAATTTATCGCCGAGTAATAACATAGCATTTGCACGTGCGGGTCCCATTATCCGTGGAAAAAGTAGAGACGAGCACGCTTCTGGCGATTGACCCAGCGAAGTAAAAGGCGTCTGAAACGTCGCCGTCTCCTTGATGTAAACAAGGTCACAGAGACCCAAAATGGTCGTTGCGATACCAACTGCAGGTCCTTGAACAGCAGCAACGATCGGCTTAGGATATGTGATAAAAGTATCAATAACCTCCTTTAGTAAGATTGCGCCTCTTTCTGCCATTGACTGTTGAGAAAGACCATCCGAATTGAAAGAAAACATGCTGAGATCGTTACCGCTGGAAAAGTACTCGCCAGAGCTCTTCAAGAGGACAGCTTTTACCTTGTCCTGAGTTTTAGAGCTCTCCAGCGCTTCAATTATGCTTTCATACATGCCGATATCAATAGCGTTGAGTCTATTAGGGCGATTTAACTGAATTGTTAACAGCCCCGCGTCGCTGTTGTGACATAATAATACAATGCACGTCAACAAAGTGACACGTGTTGTCACAATTTGTAAAAAATACAAATTTGGCTCACGAGATCTCAACAAGAATCTTTGACGAACGATCAGAAGTCGTAGCTGCAACAGATCCCTCTTCACCCTGGTACTTACCACACTTCGTCACCGCCATCTCGTCAATAATGGCTATGTATTTTACCTTGGCCTCATCTTGTGTCATATCGCCAAGCTTTGCCCATGCATCCCACTTTGCTCGGCCTACGAAATCCAGCATACTTGGCCTCGAAGAAGTATTCTTGCCTACATTAGCCTGCTTAAAGAGCGCATACAACTCGAGCTTGGCACCGTTGTCCGAGAGTGGGGGCAAAGATTTGCCTAACTCGACGCTGCGCTCAAAGAGTTCGATTAGGGAGAATGTTGACGTGTTGAATGATGACGAGAAATGCTGCATGGAGCGGGAAATTAAGTCCGTAGTTCGAAGGCGGCTAAGAGCGTAAGAAAGCATTGCAGGATATTTATATAATTTATGAAGCAGTAAAGATCCGGATTTTTTTGCGAATTCGAAATATCTCATGGCAATTATCAAAGCTTTGGCTGCAGCACTTCATTCAGCTTCTCAAAGCTCAATGCTATTTGCAATCTTAAGCTGCGATGTGATTATAAAAAATCAAGAAGATCTTAGCCGGAAACTAGATTTTTGCTTGCTAATTGTTCGTTAACGCAATCTCTTTTGATCTTCTTAGATTGAGATTATTATGCCTCAAGGAAATCAAGAATATTGCGGCTGCGAGTGCAACAATCATGTCATGGACTCTGCCGTGAAAATAGGGTCATCTCAGCGACTATTTTTTGTCATGTCAGATAATAGTAATACAAGTAAGCATACATCTATCTGTACGCTCTGCGATCTTTAGTCTTAAGTTAAAATTATAGACCTATATTTAAACTCATTTTTTCGATCTTTAAAGTTTTTAGGAATAATCAACTGTAGAAATTGACTGAGAAAATTGGAATTCATTAACGTAATGGTTATTCCTAAGCAAAATTTCTTTTTCAATGTAAAAAGTAGCGTACATATAGTGTAGCGGTTCCACGTACTGGTATGAAGGATCATGGTCACACAAGATGGTGTGACCACACAATGGTGTGGTTGCACCCTTACAGGAAGTCACATGGCTGGACTGCCAGTAGTCATGCATTTTAATTATACTCTTTAGTTAGGAAAACCTATAGATTTGGATGTAGGCGATTTTGCCGCAAACAAAACCAAGGAATACATTTACATTTTACATGGAAGAGTTTATTTGCCTTGGATTAAGATTGTGGTAACTTTTCGAGTACGCGGATTATGATTCGCTACACTCGCACTGCAGCGGGGCTGCGTAGCTCTTCGCATAGAGGAAGCTAAGCTATGATCACCGACCTTTCGTTCTTTAGAAGAACCAGTACTAGTGCAGCGAATCGCAATCCGCCTCCAAGAGTACTTAAAGGCTTGACCGAGGTAAAATGGCTCTACCCTTCAAAACTGAAACTGTAGTTAATTGCTTTGATTGCGGCAGAGCCGCCTATATCCAAAACCTTCGGTTTTTCTAATTAATATAGTGATACCTAATTGATATGATAAAATTTGATTATATGCATTACTACTGGCAAACCTGCCACGTAGTGGCTTCTTGTTACGGTGTAGCCACACCGTTGTGGGATTACGAAATCCACACACATACGGTCACACCATCTTATGTGACCCGCCTTTTCATCAACGATACATGTGCCTCCGTTACACCCTGGGTACATGTAACCCCGTTACATCCTCCCCCATCAAAATTGTGGATACGCACAATTCACAGTCAAATGTCGCCTCATACGAGGCTCGCGTATCTGAGACACCGTTACTACTTGATAGCATCTTTAAACATTCTCCGCTCAATGAGCCCTGTGTCTATGACACAATAAACACTCAGCCTGGCTGGCTCCTATGGCGTACGCGGGCAAAGCCCTTCTTCTTCTGCACGGTGTGCATCTCCGGACTGTACACCCGCAGCTTCAGGGGAAGCATATTTCGAGCCCTCGGCAACAGAGCGCCACGCCCCGCGCGACAGATTTTCTCGTCGAGGATTTGGAGGAAGTCGACTACGAGTCGGATACTCCTTTCCCAGCAAGGAGGGCGAGGCGCGCCAACGGCGCGACGTGAGCCCAGCTCGAACCTTGCGGACACCGTGCCCGTTCCGACCTCTCGACTTCCGGGGGGGGGTGCTGTTTTTCCCGATCGCCTCGACGAGACACAGGAGCAGCAGTTGGAGGTTGCCCACAGGGCGGCTCTCATGCGTTCGTATCCACGTTTGGTCCTATACTCTCGTGTGGAATGCGGCATCCGCTTGGCGGACCCCACTAATAAAGCAAAACACGCGATCACTCAATCGTTAAGCGTCTACGTAGTCGGGCCCCCGGCCACTGCACAAGATAAGTTTGACCCGTGAAAAGCTCTCCGAGCTCGCTACTTGGTACCTTAAAAAATCCTAATGGATAGGTACCGCGCCCAACTTCGAGCTCAAAGAGGACGCGTATCTTTATTCGCAATGCGGACTATATCTGTGATGAAGAGCTCTTTGAGCGATGGGTACAGCGGCACCGGAAACTTTCCACGCTGTCTAATTACAGCGGAGCGACAAGGAGTGGGCGTGTGCGTAGACCGCCATCTTCGATTTGAGTTTGCCAGATTCAAGGTGCAACGCCGGTATTGTCGCCCTGCAACACATGGAATAATCCATCATGCTCCCGCGAGCTTTGTGGTTTTCACACGGGTGAGTCTACGACCACAACAGCTCAGGGCCATAGCGTGAGCTCAGCTCATGGCCCTTTGGCTTCCCGGGCTACTGCCGGGAAACGCGGAGCGTCTTAATCCTTCTGATTATGAGCGTCCACGACGTCTGGGCTGTATTGCCGAAGTGGCACCTCAAACTCCTACGAGTTTTCGGAGCTTTGGGTATCCCCACCACTTCACACGATATTATGTTTGACCCTGTCGGCGACGTCAATTCACAAGGCGCTTCACATAATAGTGGACACCACCATTCTTATCAAGAAGAGTCGACGGCGGCCGAAGACGAATTGGTGTTTAACGACCGGTGACTCGCGATGCTCTTCGAGCTTTGGAGGACAAAGTCTGTCGTTATCGGCATTCCACCGAGCATCTTTCCGAGATCGCCTTTCGCTGTGCGGAAGACCTCGAGACTTTGTGCACCGACTGCCTCAAGTTGAGGATTATCGCGCTCTATCAGAGCGGCTCCTTAGCCGTCGAGCAGACGTATACAGCATTTCGTGCGACGTTGGAGCGCCTTGCGCCGTTGGAAACGGAACTTGTTGCACTCCGTGCTCATAACCAGCTGGTGGTTCAGCTTCTGGGTAGCCGATCGTCTTTGGGCGCCATCCCTGCGCCAACGCTTTCGCGTTCACTTGCCGGATCCCAGTACAGCTGAAGCAAGCCCGCATAATACACCGGGTGGGTGCGCGTCCTTTTCATACGATTTAGCGTATATGCAAGGCCCCGATTAGCCACGACCTTCAAAGGTCCGATAAACTGTGGAAGAACAGTTGTGTTAAGACAGCAGAAACTGCATGTGTAGGACATTTCTAAAATTTAATAATCCAGGTCTCTGAACTCAATGTTTTCCGCATTTCTTCTGCTCATTCCGCCTGCATAATCTTTTTGCATGTCTTCGCTTTCAGCCATTGCATTGCGAAACATGTTAGGACAGCAGAAACGGCATGTGTAGGAAGGTTTTTAGCATTTGCTAAACCAGGTCTCCGAATCCAGTGTTTTCCACATTTTTTCTCCTCCTTCCGCCTGCATATTCTTTCTGCATGAATTCGCTTTCAGCCATCGCGTTGCGAACGTGTCGTAAGACACTCATTCAGACAGACAGGACATCATCGACTTATTTACGCACGGTGAGGGGCTGATATCAGCTAGCCGTTCGGCTAATCCCCCGCACCGAGCTCTAAGCCATGGGATGTCGGGGTCAGCGGGACACAACCGTTCACGTAGAGCGGCCTGTAGCCGGTCGATGAATGCATTGCATCGTTTAGCGCAAACTCTACGAGTGGCAGTATGAGCTCTGGCGTCTTAGCGCAGACACTGGGAAAAATGTCTTCAAAGACGCGATTCACGTGCTCAGTTTGGCCATCGGTCTGCAGGTAGTCCGCTGCTGACATAGCCAACTTGGTACTAGCACCCTGAAGATTGTAGACCAAAACTTCTTAGTGAAGCGCGAATCTCTATCCGAGGCAATTGACTCCGGGAGTCCGTGTTGTCGAGATACACGGTCGACAAACAGCGTCGCTGTACCCACGCCGCCGATGGTGTCCTATGCTGCCCCAAGACGAGCCATCTTGCTCAAAAAGTCCACAAAGACCACGGCACCCGTGTTGCCCGCTGAGTCCTTCGGCAGGCCAAACACACAAGCCACACTAATGAACTGTCAACACCCGGAAGGTACAGGTAAACTGGCCAGCGGCGCCGCCGCACTCTGAGAGGGTCTCACCCTCTGACACGTCTCACACGTGCGCACATTTGTGCTCGTCCATTTGTACGGCTTGGGCCACCAGAAGTGGCAACTGACAGAGCTGTTCGTCTTCTTTAGACCGAGATGATCACTGCGTGGGGTGTCGTGGGCCTCATAGAGGATACGGTCTTTTCAAATTCTCATCATGAGAAACCACAATTCGTGGCGTATCCGTCGCATCGGTGCTAAAATAATTCAGCAACCCGTTATTTAACGAATATCGGTGTGACCGTACACGCAATCATGCCGGCATTTATTGTCCGAGTTTCCAACTCCTTGATTTCGAGAGCCTGTAGCAGCGCTAGACACATACCATCACCCGCGTATGCGGCGCGGATCAAATCCGTCACTGACGACGTCATCTTCGTGACATGAGCGAGCTCATAATTCGGTCTGTGTGACAACGCATCCGCCAAAACATTCTGCTTTCCTGGCAGATACTCTCCTCAAAGTTATATTTTGCGAAGAAGAAAAGCCACCTGGTCATACATTGTGAGAGGTGGGGCGAATGAGTCGCAGTGCGTAATGATGCATGATCTGTGAAGATCACAAACGGCTTTGAGCCGAGCAGGTGCACCCTGAACTTGACATGTGCATACTTCATCGCAAGTAATTCTTGTCGTGGATTGGGTAGTTCTTCCCCGCAGCCTTAAGCTGGCGAGATTTGAACGCGATCACCCGATCTCGCCCCTCTACGTCTATTTGTAGCAGTTTACAGCCGATGACAAAGTCCGAAGCGTCACATACGACACTAAAAGGACGATCGGTGTCTGGCAACACCTGTATTAGTCTTTGACCCCATCAAAAGCCTCCTAATGATCGGTTTCTCAACACTATTCCGCATCTTTCTTATGAAGATTCGACAATGGCCGTGCCATTTCCGCATAATTTGCTCTATACTTGTGCAAGTTGTTGGCGAGGCCAAGCCACTTGCACAGGTACTTTTGGTTCTTCGAGACCGACCAGTCCATAATGGTCTTGACCTTAGCGGGATCCTCTCAAGGGCAACCCCTCCGCGCCGAAGTTGCACTTATCGGCATAAGTGCAACTTC
>NW_020189454.1:91992-98072 GCF_900000015.1 Plasmopara halstedii
CCACTTACTCCAAGAGTAATTATTGCCTCAACCCAAGGCTAATTACTCTTCCGTTTAAATCCCAAACTGTATTTTTATCTGCGGCAAAAAGCCGCCTAATTTTAGTCTATAGATTTTCCTAAAAATATATAGTAAAATCTAAATAAATGCGTAACTACTAGCAACCTAGCCACATACCGTATTCTTGTTTGGGTGCAGTCACAGCATGCCCATCTCGTGTGACACACACCTCTGTTACCAGGGTACGTGTAACCCCGTTACATCTTCGGACGCTGTAAGGCCACAGAAAAAGATGTTAGCGTCGTTTTTATATCGTACGAGTGTAGAGAAGGTATGTACAAGATTATTTTGGATGTTACAATCATAGTTTCATGTGCAAGAATCTAAATATTTGTTCTGATGAGCTCGATGGTTCTTCTTTGAAGGAGAGGTCAGTCGAACGTGTAAATTGTTAGCCTCACGTCATCCTATACCAATAGTTTATTCATCTAACAAAGTAAGAAAAATATTGTGATCTGGAAATTGAATGCGCTTCAAAACAATGCGATCCAAAACTTGAATTTATTAAAACCAGTTCAGTTAATATGGTTAGTCAAATATTAGAACAGCCTCTATATTCATTTCATGCTTAAATCAGAACGTAGAGCTGAATTTATAAGGTAGAACTGCAAACTAAGCTCTCACTTCCGCTTGTGAGCGAATCGTACGAATTCGTCTTTTGTATGTTGTTTGCTCGGACGCTTTAGTCAAACCTTCCTCGTTTTGAATATGCAGCAACATGTTGCAGTTGGAAGCAGTTGTCGTTGCAAAAATGGAACACGAAGTAGTTGCTACCTGTCTTTGAGACTTGACACGCTTGGTAAGGTTATGTACATCGTTGCTTCTGAAGGAACAGAGAACCGGCGTCTCGAGGACCAAGATGGTTAGCGCTCATTAATTGACGATCTCCAGATTTATTTATCTGCTGGTGAGATACCTCTAGGAAAACTCCAAATCGGCTGTGGTGAGAGTTTAAATGACCCCCCATCGTGACACCGCTCATGTTAAGTGACCAACACTTCAAGGGCAGGTACGAAAGAAATTTATTTTTGGGAGAAGAAGATGGTATAAAAATTAATTCGCAGTTGTTCAGCCTGAATATTAGCGCCTTACGCTGGCTGTCTTTAGCTTAGGAGGTCAAGCGCTTGTAGTAAGTACATCGGTAGAAAAGACGTTACCAGAATGGGTAATTTTGTAACGTAAAGTATTGCACCGCCCAATTAGGCGTTATCAGGGCATTTGAACATTTTTTCGCCTAATATTGGAGGTCAGAACTAGCAGAATATACCCATGCATCACAAAAGCTTACTGACGCGAGGTGACAGACTTTTTTCTGGTACCGGTAACAGTTATTAATTTCATGGGGGTTTTCGAACAGATGCAGCTAGCACTGGCACTTTCTGCGTTTACTCTGTCTCTTTTATTCAATGGGTTGGTGTTGCATTATTTCTTCGATGTTACGTGGGCCAGTTAAAATACATAATGCGGAAGCCTCAAGAGCGCGCTAACGGCGATGATTCTCAAACATTCTCTGCGAAAAGGAAGGATTTCTCAATGCTGAGCGTTATCATGGTATACGCTGATGATACCCTTGTTTTGGAAATCTAAAAGCTGTTTGAACCCTTCTGTCTGATGAATAGTCGGCTCCCATTCAAAGCTGTCCGTCTACCCCACGTTGGAGAATGCGGAACTCAGTAGTCGTAGAGCGACGTTCTGGGAGATAGCTCATATTTGTTGTACCTCGTGAAGGTCCAGGTTATGAGTCACAAGTTGCGGACGTATTCCTGCTGAGGCGAGAACAAACAACGGTAGGTCGTAGCACCTGATTTATCTCTGGTGGGGCTTTATTCAGGCTGTAATTGGTATTTCCCGTGCGAAAGCTGGCAAAGAATCAGTACAGCGGTATGTCGCGGTTTCCTATGTCAGGGCCGAATGGAAATGAGTAAGAGTAATTGAACGACGATCCGGGGCAAATAACAGGTTAAATGTTAGCTGCAAATAAAATTCTGAAATTACTAAAAGTGAATTTTCGTCAATATGAACTGCTAAGTCAGGACTACCGAGTGGCACTTCCACCGTGTAGAGCATTGGAACGCCATCAATCATAAGCGCCATTTACTGAAGCACCACTGATTTGAGGCAAAATTAGTTCGCCAACGCTCAATATAGTGAGCGCGGTAGTTCTTGAAATTGTGACAGAAACTCTTTTTAGGCTTAGAGTGTTCCGAAAGGGCAATTACAAAGCGCTGAAAGACGGTGCATCGCCGAATTTATCCGTCTATATAGGAAGAAAAGCTGAGCGCATCGTCCCTCATGAATTCATCACGCTCTTGAAGTTCTTGTAGGGTATAAGTACTAGGAGTGGATCTGCTATTCCTGGGAATCCTGTAGATCATTTGTTTACTTTGGTGTAGATCGTCACAACTTGGTGACATGATCCTTATCACACGTGTCGCCCACAGATTGAGGAGTGCGCCATAAAAATGACCTGTGTTCTGCAACCAAAATTGAGTCACAAGACAAGACCAAGGACATCGTAGCATTGTAGATGCAATCTTTCTTGCGCAGCACGAAGTCGGCTTGTAGAGACTGAATTTATATACCACTCGGCGCCAACTATATGTGCCGAAAAGCCTAATGGCAAAAATGAGATTTGAGTTTAATTGAATTGCTGCATCCTTGTGCTAAGCAAAATACATAAGAGACTCTGATGCGAATGCCCATACCTAGTAGAGATGTGTTGCAGAACGGCAAGGTCGTTTAAATTTTGCTCGCTCTACTTGACCTGGTTGATGGGTATTTTCAGCTGCAGATGATAAACAATGATATGTTTGCCATCGCGATGAGTACAGCGAGCGCGATGTTGGTGAGTGGCATTCGATGCCGCACGTTTTGACTCATTATACAACGCCGATCAAACATCCCGCAACACTGCTGATCAGGTCACATTGTGTCTAAGAACAAATATATTTTGATGATCATTCTGTCCATGTCGTGCAGAGTATGGAAAGTCGGATAAAGAGAGCTGCATAATATACTTGCAAACAGTGAAAGGGATTATGTGCTTTAGTAAAATATTTGCAAATGCTAGAATAGTGCGTCTTAGCGTTAGCATAATTTCCATCCTGAGATATATCATTGGATATCATGACGTGCGGGTAGATTCTGCAAAGCTCAGGGTCATCGTAAAGTGGCCGTGCATTTGACCCAAAAAGAACTTGAGCAAGTGGTTTGGGATCTGGTCAAATACTTGCTCAAGTATAGTGTAAATCACGTGGCAGGATGGCAGTAGTAATGCATATTGATTAGGTTTTACTATGTCAATTGGGTAATTTTATACTAATTAGGAAAATGGCGGCTCTGCCGCAACTAAAACAATCAAATTCAGTTCCAATTTTGAACGAAGGAGTTCACTTACCTTAATTAAAATTTCAATACTCTTGGAGGCAGCGGATTGCAATCCGCTACACTCGTACTGGCTCTTCCAAAGAACGTAAATCCAGTGACCTTAGCTTAGCTTCCTCTAAGCGAAAAGCTACGGCAGTCTCGCTGCATAATTATCGGGAAAATACACTCAATTTGCAGGTTGTTGCAGTTCCATCCCTTAATGTCTTGAGGGCATAACCTGGATAAAGGCCTCGACAGGTGTCAATCCTAGCGCAACACTTTAAAATGCACGTATAAACCATTTTTTTGCCAATTTTTAATGGCAACGGCGGTATCACTATCCCTTACCTTTTAGTAACCAAATTTTCAAATTCCACAGTTTAAGAATGTTTGGTGTGATAGAAGTCACACTGGCTGTATAACAAAACAGCGGTAAGATGATGCTTTGTAAGAGTACCACATCGCCTTGCAATGCACGTGCACGGTATATCCAGCTGGCTCATCTTGTTTGTTGTTTAATATCATTACAAAACGTTGCTTGAATGCCATAGTCGCGCCGCAGTTTCCGAAGGTTGTAACACAGCGAGATCCGGTAGAGAACGTAATCTGGCAAATTTGGACAAGTCGACTTGATGCGTAAACGGCATGATACACGTTTATTCATGTTTTATAATCCCAGTGCCTATGTGTAATCTTTTATCACGTCCAAGAATCTAGATGCGAGATGAACATCAACCAGTAAGACCGATGAAGTTATTCATTAACGCTAGAAGCAAATGTGGGGATGGCCCAGAGTTAATGTCCATTCCCCGGCACGTAAGTAATTCGTAAGTGGTTCCATCTACAACAGAAACAGTTTTACGAAAGTGGGTCGTCCCGTCGTACCCCGGCCTCGAGCAGATATGGGTCTGGTGAGTTATTCAACAGCAGATCAACACAAATTCGGTTATAATATGTTTTGATCCAGGCACAAAAAAGGTCGAGCCATGATGCATTACCATGTCTAACGCTGGACATTGTACACTATCGAACGCTCTGGTTCGATCGACAAGAACTGCGCATGCGCTGGGGTTAGTGTCCCAACACTGTTTTTAAATCAAACAAGAGAGTGGCATTATATTCTGATAGGTACAAACCCACTTTCAACTCCATGTAATTTCGAAGGAAGTACAGTCCCCAAACTTCGCAAAAGAATGTGATGGCCAAGCTTAGCATCATGGTTAAACAGTAGTTCCAGGCAGCGGTCTTTATCCAGTCTTGTATGGCAGCAGAAGGTGTGCACGTCGCCAAAACTTAGTCACATCTCCTTTCAATGACTAGTTGTCATGTATATCTTCGTATATGCGGACCCAAAGACGTGGCATAATATCTGAGTAATTGATTGGTGGTCCGTCGGGACCCGGCGCATTGCCAAGGGCGAACATCATGATCGCACAGTACAAGTCGTTTGCCATGTTGAGTGCATCAAACAGACGTTGTTAGTCAGGCGTCAGCTGAGCCTCTGTTTGACGTAGCATTCGGGATAAACGATGAAGCTGATACAAAACATCGCATACATCGTCAAGTAAAGGCGATATTGACGAAAATGGTTGCCCCCAAAATCAGCGGTGTGCCGCCTCAATTTCAACAGGGTCGTCGGTCTTCGACCCACCGCCACTATGTACTTCGGTGATGGGAGACCTATGAAAGTCTTCTGTGTAGCGGCTGGAAAGCCATCTGCTGCTAGTTGTTGCGGCCAATCGGAGTCAGACTGATGACTTCGGTGGCATCGTTCGCTCCATCGAGTAGCTTTAGCCATTAGCGCTTGTCAGCTTGTCAAAGCCCAATCCACCGACTTTGACGATAAATGCAATGGGCTTGTTTGTGTTCATCAAGAAGACACCCTCGATTAGCGCCATCAGGATTTCGAAATCCAGTTGCGTCGCCGACAAATTATGTACGAAATATTGTCTTGATCACGTTGTCTAACATCGCCACGGCGGGCGTCGAATTATAGGCATTAATTTTGCTTGTAGCCGACATCCCACTGGTATGTGGTCTTCGTTAAGTCACTGTTATTTGTAATCTTTAACGAAGCGAGATGCTTTTGTACCAGATCAGCTTTTAGAGACAGTAATCAAGGCGGTACTTGCGTGTTCGGTTTGTGTAATATTTTGTATTTGGATGTCCAAAGTGCTATGCGTCGATTGATTCCAAAGTGTCAAGCCAATCATCCAGTTCTTCTTTGTCATGCCTGGGTAGATGAGGCTTGATCAAAAAAAAGAGTGCATCTCACGTTGAAGTCACCCATTGTAACGGGGTTACACGTACCCTGGTAACCGGTGTGTTTGTCACACGAGATGGGCATGGTGTGACCGCACCCAAACAAGAAAACGGTATGTGGCTAGGTAGCCAGTAGTTATGCATGTATTGAGATTTTACTATACGTATTTTGGAGAATCTAAACATTTCAAACAAGGCGGCTTTGCCGCAGATAAAAATAAATAAATAGTTTGGCATTTTAAACTGAAGTGTAATAAGCCTTGGGTTAGGCAATAATTACTCTTGGAGTAAGCGGACTGCGATTTGCTAGCTCGTACTGGTTCTAAGTATAAAGCGAAAGGTCGGTGACCTAAATTACGCTTCCTCTAAGCGCAACGCTACGGCAGCCCCGC
>NW_020189454.1:98082-98327 GCF_900000015.1 Plasmopara halstedii
AAATAGACGTAATGGATAAGGTTACATCGCTTGCTTGAACACTGCATAAATTGATATCTAGTGTTCCACGTTAATGTACGGTAAATATTACAGTAATATATACAATATAACACTATCACAGTATTGTGAAAATAACTCTGCGTACATTTTTACATTGTTCATATTGAACGCTTACGAGGTAAATTGTTCATGTAAACCTCACAGTTTTAATGTAGTTGCTAAATATTAAATCTTCATTTTGACTA
>NW_020189454.1:98337-100726 GCF_900000015.1 Plasmopara halstedii
GAAAAGGAAGAGGCAAAGTGGAAAGCGATAAGGTCGGGGACCTGGTTTATCAAATTCTTAAAACCTGCCTACACATGCAGCCTCTGCTGTCTTCAGAACGAAGCTTTGTCCACGGTTCATCGGACCGTTTAAGGTTGTGGCCAAGCAAGGACTAGCGTATACGCTGAACCTCCCGAAACGGATGCGCACCCACCCGGTGTTTTACGTAGGCTTGCTCAAGCCGTACCAGGATCCCGCGCAAGTGAACGCGGAAGCGTTGACACCGGAGCGGATTCCACGGGCCCTCGGCCTGCTAAGAAGCTGAACATGCAGCTGTTTCAGATCACGGAGCGCAATAACCTCCATGTCAAATGGCGCCAAGCGCTCTACCGTCGCATGCAGCGATGAAAACGCCTGCTCCTCGGCTAGGAGTCGCTCCGACAGAGCACGGTAGTCTTAAAGGCGAGGCAACCGGCGCACGATGTGCTTTAGATCGTCAAGAGCGTCCGCACAGCGATATGCTACTTCAGCATGATGCTCAGCAAAGCTCCGATCACGAAGGACCTCGTCCTCAAGAGTGGCCACTCCATACGACTCCGTATTTCCCTAAACTGGGGAATGTCAATTGCTTGACATATTTTAATGAAGCGCGGACCATTTTCAGCAGCATATGATGGCCGAGCGCTTGAGTGCTCCTTCTGATGCATGGTTATGTGGGTCATTACGTCCAACAATTTCACCTGCACCAAGAGAGCTACTCCAATCTTTTTTGATCGCTAATCGATCCATGACTCATACTTGTCAAGCCTCGATATACCCAAAATCAAAGCATACCGTCCATCCACCTACGGAGTTACACGTACCCTTGTACGAAAGGGTGGGTTGCACACGATGGTGTGACCGCACATAGGTGTGGATTACCCAAGTTGGTAAAATATGAAACTACAGCCTAACAAGAAGCCACTACGTGGCAGGATTGCCGCATATTGAATAGGTTTTACTACAGTAATTAGGTTTTACTATATTAATTAGTTATCACTATATTAATTAGGAAAATCTAGGATTTTAAATATTAGCGGCTCCGACGCAATCAAAACACTTAAGTACAGTTTCAATTTTGACAAAGGAGTCTCTTACGTTGTCTAAGGTTTTATGTACTCTTGAAGGCCGCAGGTTGCGATCCGCAGCACACGTATTGGTTCTTGTAAAGAACATAAGGTTGGTGATCTTAGCTTAGCTATCTCTAAGCAAAGAGCTATGGTAGCCCCGCTTCACTTCAAACATAAATTGAAGATCAACCATAATCGACGAAAACCGTACTGAGTGGTTCGCCTCTCAAGTGGACAATCGCGGCGGATGTAGCCAAATCGTTGACATCCGTAATAGCGAATATGTTGGCTACGGACAGTCACCGAACTCAGATCAATTGGTTCTGGAATTTCAGCATTAGCAGTCACTGTTTTATCGGAATGACCGATTGACCACATGGTTGACGTTGACAGTAGTCCCCACGCATGCAAAATTTTGGACTCGGGCAGAAGACCTCAGTCTTAGAACATAAACAAAGTGACAATTACTGCCTCTGGCGGTGGTTCGCTTGCCATACTGGCACGAAGCTCACGAAACTTCTATACGTAGTCGTACAAATGTACTGTTGTCTTGACGGCATGACAATAACTTCGACCGTTGTCAAAACGCTACATTCGGTGGAGGAAATATTGATTCCATGGCCCTCTTCAACTCTTGTCACGTGACAAAGTAGCCGGGGCGGTTGACTTCCCATATCATTGCCAATGCATCTAAATGCGACATGATGTAGGTCTATTTGACTATGGTCATCACGAATTTGAGTCATTGCGATAGAGATGTCCATTTCTCACTGCCAAATCGCAATTGCCACCTTCGATTCCGTGAAAGCTTTTCACCTTAGTTTTCACATGACGTTCCGTGTGTTACTGCCAGTTGTGGTGGAGGTGACGAAAGTGGCGAAGGTATGTTCTGGTTTAAAAACTCTCAATAATCCTTGCTCGCACGCAGCAAAATTTGCTAAGCGTTGAGCTCACATCCAGAAAACTATCTATAAAAGCCAAAACATCTCCTTACGAAGTATATTATCTTCGTTAGCAATAATACTTAGGTACGTTGGAATACAGTGTAATGTGAATTTCGCACACTTAAACAATATTGTATTTGCTGATAAAGAACACTGACAACATATAAGTCTTTAGTATTTGCTGGCTACCTCAAGCAACCTCTGCCACCCGTTTCTCATGCATAACATTGAGACGTAACCAAATCATATAAGTGAAAAATCAAAGATGCGGAGTATTTCTACTTGTGACTATACAGTACTTCTAGTAAATGGATTTTGCCTGGTTTTGTTCGTACTGAGGGCTAAGCTACTGTCACA
>NW_020189454.1:100736-102589 GCF_900000015.1 Plasmopara halstedii
TCTCATAGTTGTCTGCGTGACAACGTGTCAGCCAAAGCATTCTGCTTTCCCGGCTTATACTTCACTTCAAAGTTGTATTCCACAAAGAAGGATGGCTATCTAGCTAACCTCTACGAGAGGTGGGGTGACTGAGTCGCAATGCGTAATGACGCATGATCTGTGTTGATCACAAACGGCTTGGAGCCGAGCAGGCGGGCCCTGAACATGACAAGCGCATACTTCATCGCAAGTAGCTCCTTGTCATGAACTGAGTAGCTCTTCTCCGCGGACTTTAGCTGGCGAGATTTGAACGCGATCACCCGATCTCGCCTTTAGGCGTCTGCTTGCAGCAGTCCACAACCGATGGCAATGAAACCCTAGACGTGCTACAGCGTTTCTGATTGCACCAATCGATTCAGCGTGAAATTCTACGTATGCAGAAGGGCTGTCGTAGCTATTTGCTTAGAGGAAGCTCACGTCAAACGGATGCATCTGATTCAATCAGCAACTCTCTTCTCGACGAAAATGATGATGTCCACTATCACGTCAGCGGATCGGGTTTGCGGTATGTTTTCGTGGCCTTTGTTGATTTAATGCTAATCGATGATTATTGCGCATTTGTGATGTCTAATTTTTGCCGTAAAAGCTATGGATTGCATTCCTTTGATTGAGCGAGCTCGCGACGACCTTTCTCTTACTCTTCATTAATTAAAAATCTTAATGCTTAAGAATATATAACCACTAAAAAGAGTCCGTTCTCTTTTCGATATGGGCAATCGTTCTGTGACGCAGACTTTTATCGTTTGAAGCGAGTACGCAGTATTTTATGTGGTCGCACCATCTTGTGTCACCCACACCTTTGTGTGACCACACCATGTTGTGTGACAACATAGACTATTCCTGTGGTGATCGCCCCCGCTCACCTAGATACCATAAAGGTGTTGGTTCTGACGCGGCGGCAATAATTATGGCGTCAAAATGCTACATCAAATGAAATGATGTTAATTCGCAAAGACATATTACGCGTTTTTTGCTCATTGGCATCTGCTTAATACGTGCAGCATATATTGTTTGGCATACGAACTTTATATTCGTGCCGTGGTACCCTCCATTTCGCATTCTCAACTGTAGATGTGATCGCGAAAGAGGGAATTCAAGAATGAGCTTTTAAGATGTACGCGATGCGCCCTAGTAAGGTGGTAACTAAGGATATTAACTCAGATACGCTGTAGTACGTCTGAAAGTGTCACAACTCGAAATCCAACGTCTGACTTAAGTTGAAGTTATAGAATAGTTGGCCCGTTTCGTTGTCAATGATAAAAAAAACCGGTGATTCTTCGAGATCTATGCTTACATGCTTCTGATGAGTCGAACTTGTCGTAGTAATGCTTCATGCGCTCTTGTGCTTCACTCATACGGTCTTTCGATAGCGTTCGGAAGGCGTCGGCTGTGGAAAGTCAACGCTTGGCGCAAAATCTAGAATCAAAACCTTTTATGTGCAAAGTCCCGTTGCACTTGGTAGCACTTGCAGTCAATCCAACGGCGTCATTCCCATCTTTCTCAATAAAGTGGAGAACGAAATTCGTTTCCAATTTTGGCTCAATTATCACCTTGAATTCAGCTCGAAAAGCATCGCGAGTCACCAAACGGCGATCGAATAATAAGATATCGAGTCAAATGCGTTTCAACGCTACGATGGCGATCGAGAAGGCATCAAGGGCGAGGTTCTTGTGATATGCACACATCAGCACCATCTATCACTGCACTTTGGATAGCTGCAAGATCACTATAACATACGCAAGATCTATTGCTAATGCGTGATATGTCTTGCATGATAAGCCAAAGTAGCTGAGCAAAGTGCATGGTTGTTAAGG
>NW_020189454.1:102599-117769 GCF_900000015.1 Plasmopara halstedii
AACTTTGACCCGCCTTGCGCAGGGGGCAACCGTTCCAAAGGTGACGGGTGTCTTCACAGACAAAACACCGTCGTGTGCGTGTGTGCTGCCCATCAGCTCGGAACTCTGCTCCCTCGTCCTCAGCATAGCTGAGATCCATGGGCACAGGCCCGCTCGACGAGCTGCTGGAGAGTGCATTCCAACCAAGACGTGCCGACTTTAAATTAAATTCGGCATTCAATGCCACATTCACCGCTTCTTCAAATGAAGACGGATGGTCACGGAAGACTTCCATTCTGGTCACGCCAGTGCGGATTTCACACGCGCACACATAAGTGCTAGGTCATTTGTACAGCTTGGGACGCCAATAGTGACAACCCACCGAGCTGTACGTCTGCTCACAACCAAGACGACCACTGATTGGGGCGTCGTAGGCCTCATACAAAATGCGGTATTTCAAATCCCCATCGTGAGGAGCCACAATTTGTGGCGTATCCGTCGAATCGACGCTATAATAAAGCAGCACATTATTCAGCAAATATAGGTGTAACCGCGCGCGCAAACGCGCCGACAATTTCTTGTTCGAGTTGCATTCTAAGCCTGTGGTAGCGCTTTACACATACCATCGTTCGCGTATACAGCGCGGATAAAATCCGTATCTGACGACGTAACCATCGTGAAATGAGCAAGCTTTATTCCGGTCTGCGTGAAAATGCATCAGCCAAATCATTATGCTTTTCTGGATTATACTTCACCTTCGGCAAAGAATGAGAGCCACCTGGGCATCCTTTGCGAGAGGTGAGACAACTGAGTCCAGTGCGTAATGACGCATGATCTGTGTAGATCACAAACGGCTTTGAACCATGCAGAAGCACCCTGAAATTAGCAAGTGCATACTTCGTCGCAACTAATTCATTGCCGTGTACTGGTTAGTTAGTTCTGCAGCCTTAAGCAGGCGAGATTCAAACGCGATCGTCGAATCTCGCCCCTCGGCGTCTGTTTGCAGCCGATGGCAAAGTCCGATGCGTCACAGACGACACAAAAAGGACGATCGGGGTCTGGCAACGCCAGTATTGATGAATGAAGGAGGCTATCGCTGACCCTGTCAAAAGCCTCCCGATGCTCGGTGTTTCTACGCTATTATGGGTCCTTCCAATCGATCCATAGCTCATGTTGTTCCAACCATGCGATACCAAGGATAAGTTCATAACATGAATCCAAGTCTAAGACTAAGCAGCGGTCCACGCTATCAAAGTCATGAACTTGACATCGAGGTCCAAAGGAACCCTCGGCACAGTGACACAAGTCCTTGTCGATAAGCGATCAGTTGCGGTGTCACTCAACCGCTCTTCCAGCGCCTCAGAATACAGCTGAATTCCTTCGATCGTGGAGTGTCGAGCAGATTGGTTATACGCGGCGCAAGCGTTAAGAATCTTCCATGGCTTCTTAAATATATTCACGCTCGCTTTTACGACCATCAAGCCCGACTTATAGAGCACGGAGCTCTCCGGAGCTGGGTCCTCCTACCCTCCACCTTTTTGAGGCTCACAGGAACTCGAATCTTCCCCAGTTGGGTACCCCACGCCTACTGGGTTTTATCGTTTCCTTTTGACAGTCGAGACTGTAAAGAAGCAAAACGTCGGTTCAATGAACCTTAACGCAGGAAAACCAGTTCGAAGGTGACGGGTGTATCCACAGACAAACCACCGTCGTGTGTCTAAATTCTGCCCGGCAGCTCGAAGCTCTCATTCTTGTCTCGTAGCATAGCTGAGTCTTTTGGTTCAGGCCCGCTCGCCTTCACACCTTTGAAAAACAAGGTGTTTTACGCTCTCAGGGCACAGCAGGGTTATCAGCCTTTTAAGCTGGCCCTGTATGCCCTAATATGAGTATTGCTTCATCCTGACAGAGGATTAGTCAGGCGTAGATTGACTACGAGGGCTATCAAGTGTAG
Organism: Plasmopara halstedii; assembly: GCF_900000015.1. Lineage (NCBI taxonomy): Eukaryota > Oomycota > Peronosporomycetes > Peronosporales > Peronosporaceae > Plasmopara > Plasmopara halstedii. The sequence continues at coordinate 104,530 of NW_020189454.1, forward strand.
CGGGGCTGCCGTAGTGCCTTGCTTAAAGAAAGCTAAGCTATGGTCCCGAACCTTTCATTCTTTACAAGAACCAGGACGAGTGTAGCGAATCAGCACCCCAAAACCTTGACCAAGGCAAATGAGCTCTTCTGTTCAAAATTGGAACGGTATTAAATTGTTTAGTTGCGGCAGAGCCGCCAATATCCAAAACCAAATAATTAATTAATATTGTTATAACTCCTTAATATGTTCTACTACTGGCAATCCTGCCACGTAGTGGCTTCATGTTACGGTGAAGCCACACCATTGGGTGATCACACCACCTTGAGTAACCCACACCTGTGTACGGTCACACCGTCTTGTATTGCTCGCTCTTTCATACAAATGTACGTGTAACTCCGTTAACATACACTCACGTAAGACTTGTTATCGGTCCTTCCACCTGTACAATCTCCCGCATTTGTTTATCATACCAGCTACACACAACATACATTGAACTTGTGCATTACGTGCAACATTTGTAAGCCGACTCGTGGTTTGTGCACCGTGCTGGGCTTTTGCCACGGCAATTAAAAGAAAAATTATTTAAATTCAGCCGATATAACGGGAAACAATCTGCAAATAGTAAAGCTTACTCTTGGTGATATCAAATTGTTGAAAGAGCTTGCTTATAAAGTATTTATCGGGTAAAGTGATTGGCGTAGTAGAGTAAGTCGGAACAGCGAGTGATACAGATTGGGAGCTAGTATGCACTTATGGCTCGCAACACACACTTTTCATATGTGATTTCGAGTTTTAATGGTATCTGACAGTCGGCTTGGATATTATTGGGTTGTAGACTGCGTATCTTTTATGACATAAATCCCTTATGCCCTAGTCGAAAATGTGGAATCAGAGTCAAATCCTGTGTTTTGTTTTGCTTAATAATATTTGATTTTTGTTTCATGATGTGGTGTATCATGTCGCGGAACCTTGTATTTCCAAAATCATGTTAGCGTCAATGATGCTTCGTACGCCAAGGTTCGCATCACCAGTTACTCGACACCACATTGGATATGTCAGCCCTATCTCAGGGCTCTTCTCATTTAAATGCTAGTAAAGGCGGAAATGTGGTATGGCTATAACGAGCCTTCGTATAACACAATCTGTGCTCTTGCCCTTCCAGGATATTAAGAGTATGGCTATCTACAATTGTGAACTGTAAGACACAGCGGCGCAAAAAAATAGGCATACATATTGAAGATACTGTGTGTTTTCGGGTAGAATAATAGCGTGATTACCGATGTGTGCTAAATTAGTACTTCAAATTTGTCAATGGTAATTTTAATAATTTCTCAAATTAGGTAGAATCATGAATTGTCTCAGAAATGTCTTAAAAAGCTGATATAATTGTGCGCATTTATGTATCAGTATTATAAATGCTGCTCTATAAATAAAGCATAGAAGCAGCATTTGTATTGGACTACTTAAAAATAAGTTTTTGATCCATTAATTTACTATATAGTTGAAAAGCCTTAATAGGGTAGAATGGCACAACTGCCAGAATGTTCGAATTAATTTATTAAATTTTTTATTAGTTTCTATATGAATTTTGCCTTTAACCTACTGTCAGGTATTCTAGATTGAAATATAAGCAGTAGAACATTGAATATAACCTTATGTAGCCTCACACACAAGAAATTTGTACCAAAGAAGTAGTATATTGCTTTGAGAAAAATCGAAAGAGAATAAAGTGTTAAGCTGTAACTCATGTCATAAATTGTCTTGAATCATAATCATTTTGGGATAAGTCAATTATGAAACATTTCTTTGAGCAATTCGAAATATCCCAAAGCATATAGAGAACGGTTTAAACGCATGATCATAGCTGTCAGGCCTTGTCAGACCAAACGACTCGCTCGACGTGCTGCAGTATTACTGGTACCGATAATGTACAGCATCTCTGCGCAACACAATCAACACAATCGCATTGGCCGCGGCGCTGTGCACGTAGAATTATTCGCCGCCTTGACGACGTGTACTTTATATAGTGCTGTATTATACGATTGTACTGGCAAAGAAGACATCATATTTGGTCGGTGAGCTTTGCTAAATTCAGCGTAGCGATGCTTTTAAATCAATATTAAAGTAAATTAAGCGGTGCGCTTGGCGGGGTAAGGTTATACTGCTAAATTTATACATATTAGATATAGGGCGTAAATTAGGGTTGGACCCAAAACATGGCCGTTTCAAGTCAGTCTACAGGCCACTCGTATCCCCGGGCACCGCATAAACTGAAGTTAACAAATCAAACTAGCAAAGCGCCTGTAACAGGAGTTTCCTGTCCGTGTATACACGCGAGCAACACGCCTCACCGCGTGTTGCTCGCTTCCCGCGGAAGGAAAGGTAAAGTTACTTTTATTTTTATAGCCAAATGGCTTAAACTCAGTTCTGATAAAACGGAACAGAAAGGGAATATTCAAACACAAAAAGTATGTGATCCACACAGTATGTATGGGGCTCCCCAAATTCTGCAAATTTTTCTTAGCTCTTCTTCCGATTCTTCTTTGGACTTCCCTGTAGACTTCTCTTCAAATTTTTCTTCTGCTCTTCGTCACAACTGTCGTTAGCGCGACAACTCACACATTTACTGCTTACGGTGGATATACGACAGTCATTGTGTATCCGCTTCATAGTGATGATCAGCCGCAAATTTTGGAGAATTTTTAACAAAACCGTTAATTTGAGGTTGTTTTAAGTGGGAGCATAATTCAAATCAGTTGAAGTCATTGGTGACGCGAGGGTTTCGATCCATAAAACGACCGGTTAGACTTATCCTGAATGGACCTGATAGCATTGGCTTGCCCGCTGGTCTGAAAAGACAATAGACTTAAGTCTGTACATAGGAGTCTATGCATGTTACTTATATTAGCCTGGTATGTCGTGCTGTGTCAGCGACAAAAATAGCAGTATGAAGTATGACAACATATATGTGCTACATCTGCCACTCGAGACGCTTCGAAAGAAATGCTACACCGTGTCGAACCTGAGCAGACGTCAAGACATCCCCAAAATTGTTTTTACGAAAATGTTGCACATCGTACCACAAACAACTTTTCGCCGACCGTGATGAAATTTGCCTGGGTGGGTTTTGTATCGCTACATCTCCTGTGTTTTCTGTACTTCGCGTTCGCCACCTGGTGCTATTGGCATTTACCGAATACCCGTCTGGACGCATGGCTATCTATGCTTTACATTGGAATGGGCACTGATTATCATCATACGACCGCGTTGCTGTTTGGATCGGTGGCTATCGTTCATGCTTCCTATATTCTATGGATGATAATGTGGTCTTGCTGGAGAAGAAGTTTGGTTTTCTCCATCAATTTTAAGATCAAGCTTTTAGGTCAGGTCGAAGGAATCGGCGAAGGCTGGCGTGGTGTCGGACCAGTAAGGCATGGATTGTCATGGATGTACCGTGCAGTCTTCACGCAAGATGGTTTTTTTGGAGTGGATGGACCAAACTTTGACACTATTTTGCTAGTGAGAGAAATACTGGAGACTGCGCTGCAAACTCACCAAGCGTATCGAACTAGTTTGCTTGTTCCACGTAAATGCGTCAATCGCATCTTTGCAGCGCTGCTTGTTCTTAATTGTTGGACCACAGCACTTGTGCATTCATGTTTTCATGAAAATGCAGTGAAACGACGCCTTGTGGCGCTTGCTTGCGACAGCTTTCTTGATTTTGTCTCATCGATGGGGATCAATATGATACTGGTGGCGGCGTATATTCCGGATTTTGATTTTAGCAATTATGGATTTCCCTATTTAAAATGGTACGAAGACAATTGGAGGGTTAATGCAATGAGTGAGTTTCAAATGCTGTTTGTGGCCTCGTGGGTCGACATTATTTTGCGATTGATCTTTGCTTTAAGCATGCTTGGAAACTTAAACAATATGAAGAAGCTTATGCGTGTCAAGCCAGTGAATGGCTCCGAATTCGTAAATTGCACTTTAAGACGTGGAGGAGCTGTTGTCCCTTTTGATGGGATCTCGTCGAAATTTATGAGTAGCGTTCGTGAAGTGGATCGACATTTCTTGCACTACTGGATTGATAAAATAAGGCAAACATTTTTCTTACTGTGGGGTTTTATCGTATTAGCTCTGCATCTATATGCCGAGATAATGCCTGAGTTGTCACAATGCACGATGCAAGTAAAGCCGTGGTGGACTTCTCGAGCCTCTTGCTCGTTGCTTGAATTGAATTGCTATAGATCAGGATTTAGTGGAGATAAAGCTGATATCATGGCGCAATGGAGTTTATTCGATCCTTCGACAGTAATGCGTGTTGTGATACGTCATTGTCCTTCGCTTGAAATTCCTGTGACCTTGACTCATTTTGTGGGATTGAAAGAGCTAAAAATTTACAACTCCACGATTTCAAACTGGGACAATGAAGCGGCTATTGCTCAATCCTATCATCCAGAACTTACGACGCTTTTTCTTGTGCGTGTTGATTTGCCGAATGGTGAGCTACCTCTCGGGCTTCTGGCTGAGGACTTTCCTCAATCAATTGAGGATATCGAATTGTGTGTCACAAATTTGCACTCATTACCTGAAAATCTTGACATGATATGGCCGCAATACGCAAGCATTTATCTTGAAGCCTGTCAGTTTGAGCAAGTCCCACCGTCACTGGTACGTCTTGCTCCATTTGACTTATCTTTGTCGTTAAATCCAATCTCGACCATCCCAAAAGAACTTTTTGAATCCGAGACAATCGCATACCTCAATTTTGGCGGAACCTTAATTTCAGTTCTTCCTGAAGAGGTTTTGAAATTAGCTCAATCAGTGTACGACATCAATCTGCGGGATACCAGCATTTCTTTTTTCTGGTCATGGATCGATCCGTTGGCCATAATTCCGACAGATATTCCATGGGTGTCCGCTGGAAGTACTCCTTACTGTATAGATTTACAACGCATTTTTGATAAGCAACAAGAAGATTTCTCCGTTTTGCCACCCAGTCGTGCCGAGGCATCGATTTTGCAAAATGCTTCCATTGATAATTGGGCTGTTATCAGCAATGCCATCTCTTGTGAAAAACTGAGTAATTTGTGGTATCCTTTAGAATTTGAAGATGAATACAGCAAAATTGTTTGAAAAAATATTTTTCTTGACGTTTGAACGCGAGGTTTAATGCATACAGGGTCAGAGGTGACTTTTGAGTACGCGACTAGTGTCTATTAGTAAGTCTGGGTCAGCTGACTACAAACTACATTAGATTACTTCAGCAGACCACGGCATTGTCTTCGCAGAAAAAGATACTTGCATTTAAAGCTAAACATTTATAGCTCTTCAAATAATGATAGCAAGCCTATAGATAAACGCTGCTAAAAGTATTTTGCCGGAAATCCCGATAATGATCTCGCGACTAATGACATGTCATGATCTCCAAATGGCGTGAATGATCTTCAAAGGAGTAACCAAGGCGGTTTTAAAGACAAATGTGAAGCTTAGTCAAGGCAGTGACAATTTTGATTAGCCTGTTGCTGCTGTACATCAACACAATCTATCACTGCACTTTTGATAGCTGCAAGGCCATTCTAACAGACTTAAGATATATTGCTATGAATATCATTTCATTTGATGTAGATTAAAAGCTCTTACATTGCAAAAATCCGATGTGTGTTTATCGGAAATTACTGTAAGCTTGTATGTAATGTATAAATTCACATCGCACTTTGGTGCAATTATGAGTGTTGTTAAGTACCGAAGTATCGATATGTATGAAACTAACAGCCAAGGCAACCCAATACTGTGGTGTTTCTCCTCACTGGTCGCATTGATCCTGCGTATATCGTTCGGCCCTTTGAAAGAAGTTGTAGGTAGTTTTAACTCCATCCACAGTCGATCTGCCTAGCTGCACCTATCGTTGACTTTGACAGCAGGATCAGGCCATAATCTTTACAACGGCAAATGCTTCAACCGAGTCACCTCCGCGACCACCGTCACGCCCATCGCCAAGCTCGGCGACGCCACAAGATGTAGAGCGACGCCAATCGCGGCAGACAGGACACCAACAATCAGCTGCTAGGCAACCTGCACCACGCTGGGTGCCTGACGACTCTCAATTCAAGACAAACCTTGAATTTTTTCAACGACAGCTCAACGAATCAAGAACGTCGATTTGCTGCATTTGCCGCGGTCCTTACGCCAGTGGCTGCGAAAATTTGTACGAACATGTGGATTCCGGCTGCTCGTCTCACCGCCGATATTACGCAGGACGAAATCTTTAGCTGGCTTCCTTCTGTAAGTAAACCTGCGGTATGGCGAGAGTGTCTCGTTTACCTCCGCGACTCCAAGCGTACGCGCGCCGCGGCATCTCGTTGGTCTGCACGTCGGATGATACCTTGACGAGGCTGTGCAACTTGCAGCTAATGGTATGTGGCATCAGTGTATCGATTCGTAAGTATTCGAAACACGACAAACTGTACTTTGTGGATCTGACCCGTCCTCAGAAATACCGATCAAGCAATTCACGACACTGGTTTGTGGAAAAAGAAGCCAGACCTGTTCTAATTACTTATGTGCATGGTCAAGTAAAGTCCAGGGGATGCATTGTATACTTTAACAGTGTTGGTTGTCCTGTGGGGCTTTTTGAATCTCCCTGGGAACCTTTTCGGGAGATTTATTGCGACTCAGAAGAAAAGCCGTGCTTTGTGCAGCACAAGCTGCGCATTTTTAATCGGGTAAAGCCGCCATCCTTACGGCCTCACTCTCGTCGATCGACTGAATCTTCCGATGCCAGAATGAATGGAAGAGACGTCGCCGCCGAGCACCAAATTGCAACCCATGACCTCGGCGAGCCACAAGTTGGGACACGGGCTCCAATAGACCTAGATGAATCATTCGCTCATGCAATGCTCATCGGTCGTGCCTCTACTCGTACTAGGACTAAGATGAAGCGCATGATCGCTGATGCTGTTCCGGAAGGCGCACTGGAAACTCGTTTTAGCACTCGCAATACGGGATCATCGATTGCGACGGCGGCAAGTACATCGATCCAACCGGCCTTGTTCCCTGCGAGTTGGAGTGTAAAGCGGAAGGCCATAATCGCTGGTGTTCTATTTTCCTGTATCCTCAAATTGCCATGACATTCTTCAGGATGAGGAATTTGATTCAATCCTCCCACCTGATGTTGATCTGGAAGCTGATGAGCAAGACGAAAATGACGACGGCATAGTCACCCCAGTTTCTGGTTTAACTGCTTCGTCTGACTTTTACCGTATGAGGATAAGGCTCGTACACTGAAAAGTGTCCGTACCCTCGCTCTTAAAGTAGAACAATTCTCGATAGAAGAACTTCAACATGTCATCGAAGAGTTCATCGAACAAGATGTTCTCAAAATGACATTTCACGAAGACGTTCTGGCAGCTATCCAAGCGCAACCTCCTTATTTTCGACGCATCTTTTAGATTCCTTCCTATCGTCGAGACCAACTGTTTCGAGCGCACGCGGTGTATCGTGCAATCTATGCGGAGCCCTTCACTGACAGTGGATCTTTGAATATCGACGTTCGTTTGAGAAAATGCTATGACGTTGACTCAGTTGATGCTGCCACCTTCGTCGAGACTATGTTTACAAGTAGTGGAGTTCAAGCCGCTGCGGTACACAGTGCAATCAGTGACTTGTTCCTGATGGTCTTGCGCCAGGTATATATTTCGGTCTAGTGAAAATCCAAGCTCTACTTGGACCATTACTGCCCCCAACGTCTTCGTCAGTCCCCGTTTTTGCTCTGGAGTGACCTTAATCTCCTCTGTTTGGCTCGAACTATGCGGTGAAGGTCTTTGTTAACGACAATCGTACGCCCCAGTACGTGCTTGTGGTACTTGATGATTTAGCAACTATTTCTTTGCCTAAAACGATGGCTAAATTGCCTCTACATTGGTGAACCCCTGCCTCTACATATGCGTGGACAAGTAATGGAGTCTTGCTGAACGCGAATGGGTTAAATATAGCCAAGCTCGACACGTATCAGCGATGCATCAACTGGTCGCGCTCCAAGAGTCAAAATTCAACAAACAAGACTCACTGCAAACCAGCAAACATTATATTCACGTTTCTGACTCAGGAGTGCGGTTGTTTTGGTCTGACGTCACGTCTCCTGTCTTCAACGAAAGATATGGCGTAGGACTGATATTGTCATCGGCCTCACCGTTTGGCGAAGTTGAAGACCTCACTAGTCAAATCTACAAGGACCAATCACGCAATTGATATTTATTACTCAAGTCCAAGATTGGTACTCAGACGGTGTATATACATGTTGTTTATGCACCTGATGAACCCCCACGACGTGGCGTTTTTTTTTCGTGCACTTCCCGCTCAAATCATTCCCAACGACTCGGATAAAGACTGCCAAGCGACACACATTGTTATGGGTGACTTCAACGTCACAATGGACTCATTTCTGGATCAAGCTTCACCTTCCCAGTTGCATTCGGACACTGGTAGAGAGGAACTGGGCGATTGGCTTGACGTGTTGTGCTTGATCGACGTATGGCGCTTCGTGCATCAGGATAAAAGGACTGCGCAAGCCCAACACGCAAAAATCGTCTTGATTACTGTTTTTAATAGCTCATCTAGTACAAGGACAAGATGAAAAAATCATCTCGCTGCGATCAAACATGTACGGGATCGAAAGTGACCACATACCAGAGGGGTTTCGCCTACAAGCGAAGTTTATGCCAACAATGAGACTCGCACCGTGGCGATGCCCCACATGGCTTCCACGAGATCCGAATGTCATCACATACCTTACCTCGTCGGCGGAGCGACTGGCGGCACGTATTCGAAATCTTGAAGGCGCTTACCCAGGGTGTCTTCTGGATGAACACAAACGCCGATTGCATGCATATTTAAAGCCGATGGGCTGAACTTCGCAAAGCTGATGCGCAGGAAATCGCCATAAGAGTCACCGCAATGAGCGATGCCATCGACTTCTTCAATCTGGCTCCGACCGACTGCAATAAGTCAGCACTACGTCAAACACAATCCGATCTGAGTGTATACAAGGAAAACGATTCAAGAAAGAGATGCAATGAGCAAATTCGCAGCCGATTTACATCGTAGTGAGCGAGCAACAAAGCAGATTTTTCGGCCACCAAAACAGACTGTCTTAGGTCTCCCATCGCCGAAACTCAACGTGGCGATGGTTTGAGGAGCGAAGACCCTGTTGAGTCCGAGGCGGGACACTGCAGGAATTTGGCGGCAACTATTCCAATCGACTTTGCCGAATCTTCATCATTTATGGTTTGCATCATATCAGCCACTTTGCTTAGCGCGAATGCTACGTTAAACAATAAGCCAGTACAACAGCGTCTGCTCGGTGCGCTCATCACGGCAAATAGTTTATGCTGGGCGATCATGAAGTCCACCAATGGAAAAGCGCCGGGCCCCGACGGATTATCGATTGAGTACTACAAGATTTCGCCAGCCTGAGGGCTCGCATATACGAGGTTACACATCAAATAGTCATCAAAGGGAAAGATGACTAAGTTTCAACGACGGGCGCACCTTTCGCTGCTATACAAGACTGGAGGTAGATCGCAGCCTGAAAACTACCATTCATTGACGCAGCTGAACCTTGATGCCAAGCTTGGTCCCAAGATTCTGGCGCGGAGGCAAGGACTTCTGCTTTTTTCGCTGATATATGATGATCAAAGTGGGTTTGTACCTAATAGATTATCCGTCACACTCTTGAGACTTACAAGAATCATGCAAGCACACTTACCCGGACGTTTGTGCTATTCCTATTGATTTCGCCAGCAGCTCCAATAGTGTACTATGGCCAGCATTGGACATGGTACTGCATCACTTCTGATTTGGTACGACCTTTCGAGCCCGGATGAAAACATTCTGTAAACCGAACTTCTGGTTCGTTTGCTGCTGGACAGCTCACCAGGCTTGCGGTTGTAAGGGCAGGAGCTTCTCGAAAGCTCTTCTTCACTTTGGCAATTACCACCTGGTGCTCTTTTGAACTTTCCATCCAACGTTTGTGCTCAAAAGCGTCTTTGCAAGTCACGCTCACGCTGTGTAACGCGCGTGTGTTTTGTACAGAGTTGACCGAGCCCAGCCATTGTCTTAGCTTTTTCACATTGCTGGGTGCGTGTCAGTCATTGATGGCTTTGACTTTCTCAGGATCTACACGAGCACCATTCTTTCCCACAAAGCAAACGAAAACGGGAATCTTAGGCGCAGAGAAAATGCACATTCTAGGTTAGTGCTAAGCTTGTTCTCTCGTATCTAAAGGTAGACCTGATAATGATGATCAGCATGAACATCTAAATACCCATTTCTCACTTTAGACGAATGTATCTTCGGTGCAAAGCATCTTTATGGACGAATAACATTTGTGTTTATGAAAGGCGCAGAAGCGTTATTTAAATCTTGTGGCATCGCTAAACCCACAACATTAAACTGAAGGTACTGCTACAGAAAGTGATCTGTAAGAAGCCATCTTCCAGATCGATTGCAGTGATGGCAGTACTACCAGCCGTTCCATCAAGGATCTTATTCATGTGTGGAATTGGAATCTGCTAAGCACGGTTGCATCATTTATCTTATTAAAAGCATAGACAGTGCACCGTCTACCAGTCGCAATCTTCACACAAGATTTGAGGCCAACGTGAAGAGTTGCTCTCCAACGCATGAACAGCCTTCTGTGTCCGCGCAGAGAGATTATTGATTGCAGCGACAATTTTTTTGCACAGCCACTGCCGCGTGATACAATACTTCGTACTGGGAAGCTAGTTAATAGTATGACAAATGGCTCTATCAGATAATATTTTGTTTTTTGAGAGTATATTTCTACATGTCTTGATAACTTTGAGCGCATAATAGATTTTAAAGCCTTATCAGTACACAGTACAAAATGGATAGATTCATCGTCGAACTTCTCGACAGTCACACAAACCTGAGCATTGTCGCCCTCCTCTACGCTACGCTACATTATTTTGTTGCTCATTACCAACATAAGAAAACGTTTTTGATTGAAGGAGATAATTTTTTAAAGTCACATGTAGATAACATCAACGTCAGCTTACATCTATTACGAACTTGCAAAAATCTTCATTGGTTTTGAATACTTTTTTGATTTACCCAATTTGTACATTGATCGAAGGCACGCGAATAATTGACGGGTCTGGGGTGGGTCTTTAATTCTAGACTATTATTCATTTTACCAGCGCTCAGGACTATGACAAAATAATCAGTCCTCGTCTCACACAATACAGCTCCAACTTAAGTAGATGTCGATTCTTGGTATTTCTAGGCGAGCTTGGTGAGCATGGGAGCCATCGCACACCAAAATATCACTTGGATCATTCATGACTGTCGATCAGCATTTCATTCGAAAGTTTTATGAAGCTTTTATCATGCACCATTTTCACTTGGTGCTGTCCTGTTCCAATTCATTAGTATCAAGGAAAATGCAAACTGCTCATCGGCAATGGATTTAATTTCGCATATTACTGTTGATATTTCTTGTCACTTGAACCTGGCGCCTGTATTGATGCTTTTAAGCAGGCGTTAATAGCTTTCGTCTGGGTCCCTTTAGCAAAAAAAATTTTGCCTGGATTATGAGCACTTGTTGAAGGGTTTTGACTTCTGATCAGCAGCTTAAAATTCATTCCAATTCTTCCCTTCAAGCAATCTGGCTTCCCTACGCGAAATGATCTAGAATGCTGACTGATTGAAGATTAACAAGTCGATTGAAGTGAGCTTATTTCTTAAATATCTGCAAACCGTTTCGATTTAGATTACAGCAGTGCCAATCTTTTCGTCTATCGTACGTTTTGCTAAGACATTTTTGGAAGGAAGGCCTTCAAATAACTTTGGGCCCATCCATGGGATAAAGAATTCCGATGGCTGTCAGCTGCAATCATGATTTACTTGTGCATTCTGATTTGTCCATGTAGGCTTTTTTCCTCAGATTATTTCGAAGCAAGTTGTGGTCGTGTATTCTCTAAACTTCTACGAATTCAATTGTTCATAAGAAGCACTTCCAACACCAAATATGAAGCTGCGATAGCTCAAACACTTCAAGGTCAGACCGCTAGCTGACGTAGGTGCTACATTGCTTTTAAAATTGTATCATGGTATATGTCTTTCTTTAATTTCTAGTACTCAGTGTGTAAAGTCAAAGTTAGTTGCAAACCCGTGTAAAATATATCTCTTTGCGGTTAGTACCTCTAGCAAACCAAAATGATTGCAAATAGCCGACTAAGTTCGTAACACATATCAATGTTTGCAGTCTTCGATATGCACGAATCCGGCTCCGCATCATCAATTGCAAAAGCAAATTTCTGAAAGGTTGCCTACACTCCCAAGTCCACCAACAGTGCGACGACCTCTCAACGGATACAGCTCTCTGTGATTGATAAATATCTTGCAAATTGTAGGACTTCAACTGATTTTTGTCGTGATGCATGCGCCCAGACGCTTTTGCGTCAGACCCAGCTCTTGACTTTCCGAATCTTCGGCAATTTCCAAAAACAATAGTCAGCAGACCATATCTAGCGCGATTTTATCGCAGTAAGCTTTATTGTTTTTGCGAAATGAAAGCACGGCAAGCTTTCTCGTCTTCATCTATTGTGCCCCATCCATTTGTACGGTCAGCTGAGTTACATCATGTGTTTTGTTTGGAGCGAACGGCCGAGAAAGCGCATACTAGCTTCCACTAGCGATATGTATTTAGCATCAATGCAGCGGGGCTGCCGTAGCTTTGCCCTTTGAGGAAGCGTAAATTAGGTCACCGACCTCTCGTTCTATACTCAGAACAAGTACGAGTTTAGCAGATCGCAAACCGCTTACTCAGAGGTAATTATAGCCTTATGCTAATTCGGTTAAAATTTAAAAACTGACTTTATTTATTTTTATCTGCGGCAATACCGCCTTATTTTAAATGCATAAAATTACCTAAATATAAATAGTAAAATCTCAATACGTACATAACTACTGGCTACCTAGCCACGAATCCAAACTCTTATTTTGTGCAGTCACACCATGCCCATCTTGTGTGACAGACACCCCTATTACCAGGGTATGTGTAACCCCGTCATACTCTCCTCCATTAGAATAGAGAACATTTACATTTCCAATCGATCACTGTCTCAACGAGGCTTTCATGTCCGTTTGGCACTGCGCTGGAGCATAACGACTTCAGTGCTCAATGAGCCCTGTGTCAATGACACCGAAGTCTCCAAGTCTCGCTGGTTCCGAC